>NC_090811.1:29863964-30131464 GCF_036512215.1 Solanum lycopersicum
GCAGGGGAAAGAGCGCGTCTGTGAAGTTCGATGAACAAGAATTGGTGCGGGGATTTCCAAAGAAGAACAAATAGGGAGAGGATGGGAGTCTTAATAATTAGAAGAATGAAGTGGTGCAATGGTTGTTGATTGCGGCAATGGGTGGTGGGGTGTGGGGAAGAAGAAAATGTTAGGTTTCTAGTAGCTAAGGGTGGGGTGGTAGGGTGTGAGGAAGATGAAGTATGAATAATAATTCGTAAAAAAAAATGAGACCAACTTATATTTTTCTCTTTATTCTTTTTATCGATATACGCTTGTACTTATTAACTTGCCACGTTAGCAATTTGAGTTCATTTAAATTCAATTGATATGAGATCTTAAAAATATGGATGTTGCTTTTATTTAGCAAAATATGACATTTCCTATCAACGATTAATAAAAGATAAATAAAAAGGTATACATTAAAAAGGAAACTTCATCTTTTTCTAATTTGATTCTTTATTTTTGGCTCATCTAATTTTTCTTCTTCTTTAGAACCCAATAGGAAATAATCAATAATAACAAACCTCATTACAAATTAAAAATAATAAAAGCAACATTGTATCTTGGTCATTGCGTCTTGGTATGTATACAAACTTTTTGATGCTTCAAATAAGTTATCAATTTTGTTTTTGTGTTTATTCTTTTGATATATTATTAACATCTATCAATATTTATATCTCATTCAACCATCAGTATACCTTAAAAACATGAACTTCTTAACATGAATTTAAATTATTATAGTGTCTCTTAACTAAAAAAACTCAATTAGTATATTTTATATTTATATTTATTTATTTATATGATATAATATAAAAATAGATACTTTTTTACATTGATGAGTTGTGACTTTTCGAAAGGTTGTGAATTTTTTGATAAGTTGTGAATTTTCTGAAGAGTTGTGAATTTTCTGAAGAATTGTGAATTTTTGAAGGGTTGTGAATTTTTTGATAATGTGACTTTTCTGAAGAGTTGTGACTGTTTAGAAGGGTTGTGAGTTTTTCAAAAAGTTATCACTTTTCTAAAGAGTTGTGACTTTTCTGAAACGTGTTAACTTTTGTAATAAGGATCAATAAACACATGTTCATACTATTATTTGATGATTATATATAGAGGTGTTTCCTCTAATTTTTAAATTATTACTCTTTTTTAAGTTTTTATGCTTCTTCTTCCAAGAAAACCTCAAAAGTGATTTGCAGTCAATGAGTACGTTTGAATTTTAACAGAGAGTAAGATGTCATATAAGTAAGGTTTTGTGAACACATTGTACCAAGCTTAATCCATAATCACACTAGGTTACAAGCATGGATACAAAGATTAGCACTATGAAGATGATGAGGTGTTATTTAGTTACATGTATTCGAAAATTGTTAATTTACTTTGTCTCCAATTTTCGGTATGTTTTTTAACAGAATGTTAATAATTTCTTTTCCAAATTGTATTCTTTACATAATATATGGACTAGATATAGCATTAACATTTTTTTGCAAATTCTTTTGTTTAATCATAGCTTAAAAATATATAGAATACACATTTTGTTCTTTCTTAACTTTATATCCTTATAGTATTATGATTAATTCCTTTTTAAGATATTCATAGGTCACTCAGACGTTATTTTTATTAATGATGAGTTGAGAATTGCGACTCACATAGGGCTTATTATTCAATGATTTAGTGTCCTCAATACCTATTTTGTGCTCATAACTAAAGTTAATATGTTATTATGCAACAATAGAGGATTAAAGGCAAGGCAAGGACATTACATGCGAAAAGGAGCAAAAAAGGTTGACAACTGAATA
Organism: Solanum lycopersicum; assembly: GCF_036512215.1. NCBI lineage: Eukaryota > Viridiplantae > Streptophyta > Magnoliopsida > Solanales > Solanaceae > Solanum > Solanum lycopersicum. Next base: position 29,865,782 of record NC_090811.1, read on the forward strand.
GAAGGTGAAGTTCGCAAAGGTTACACAGTGACTCTCCGAGTGAACCTCCAGCTCACCAAAAGTTCCAACGAAGTGTCCCATGTTTCGAACCAACTTAGAGAGAAAAAAGGAAATTCAGCGACTCGCCAAAATGGATCGACGATAGCAATCCAACTCATGCCTAAATTTCCAAAATAATTTGTTGCAGTAGTAAAGCCAAAAGGCGAGAAGAAGCAACCGCCGAATCGGTCGGCCAACTCAATTAACCTCGCTGAGTGGACTGCGTACTGAAATTTTTGAGAAGTATAAATTCATTTTTTTTGGAAAGAACCCACAATGTGTATTCCTAAGATTTTGAGAGTTTCTGCATTTTTACACATTGTTGAATAGCTTTGGAAAAGATTTGAACCTCGAATTTGAGATTTTAGGATTCTATCTTTAATTTCGGCATTGATTATTGTTGATGGTTAACAATTCATATAGAAAATCTTACTGGCAATGATTTATTACTTTCGACTATAATTGACTAAAACTCCTTATTTTAGGAGTGTGATCATGTAGTCGAATGCATTAATTAGCTAATAGGTGTTATTTATTATTGATTTTAATGTTGTTTAGAAGTAGGTTCAATTATATTTTCATATTTTAATTGATGAATTGAATTTGAAAATTATGTTCTAGCTTAGCTCTCTATGTTTGATTGAGAAAGAGGTATAGAGTAGATAGTTGTTTGATAGTTATATTAATTGAGTCTTAAAAATCTACCTTGAGAAAGTGGATTTGATTGCGTCTTTACAAACACAACTTGAAAGAGTGGGTCGATTAAGGAATTGGGTTTCTTAGAAATGATAAGCTTGTTGAGGTTTGAGGAACTCACTTGAAATACAATAATTGATCGAGAGATGGCTATTGTATTGAAACCTAGCCTACCAATTGAGATTCAACAACTTTAAGCAACTATAAATTACCCATTACACGAAATTAACTTTCGAATTATCACATTCCTAAGGTACGATCTCTAATTGTTTAATCCCTATGCTAAGTATTTTTTTGGTGAAATTTGGTTACTAATTGCCACTATTTGATAATTATCATTGAAACTTCCTGATTTGATTTCATGTAACGAAACCTTTACTTCTACAAACGGTTATGCCATGTTTTTACTTCCTAATTAAATTATATATTGTATCACGCCCTGTGGGATCGACCCCAACTCCTACTTGGGTTTATACATGTAAGCGACCACCTACACTTAAAATTGAATGAAGTGTAGTTGAGCGTTATTAAAAATGGTCCCAATGTTTGGAGTGATCTTTACAATTATTTTATTGTAGTATTTTCTTGATCTTATTCTATTGTAGTGGAATTTTTTTATTCATGTTTTTTTGTTGGATGATCTAAAACATATGAAGAAATTAGTGTAAATAGGAGTAATGCAAGTTAACTTGAGAACAATAATGTCAATGGCAACTTGCATGATGTCAATGAGGATTAGCTCGAAAGTACCGGTGCTATTTGGTTTCTTTCAATTGTGTAAAATGTGATGTTTCATGTGACCAACATGATGTTACAGTCGTTGCAAATGAAGGGTCTCTTTGAGGACTTTCCCATGAGGATCCTCATGATGACATCCACAACTTAGTGGATGTGTGTGGACCATTTTCATTCAAGAACATCACTCAAGAGTCAGTCTGATTTTGTTGGGTTACCTTTTCTCTAATGGGAAAGCAGCAGAGTGGTTGAATGAGTTACCAAGGGAATCTATCACTTCTTGGGAGTAGCTACGGAAGTCTTTTATGAGAGATTTTTCCCTTCCTCGAAAATGGTTAAGTTGAGGGATAATATTCATACCTTCAAGTAGATTGATGGTGAGCCTATTCATGAAACTTGGTTGAGGTTCCAAAGTTACTTCTTTAGTGTCCTACTCATAGGTTTCTTGATAATGTGTAAATGATATATTTTTACCAGAACCTCAACACGGTCAACAAAGGTGTTGCATACCAACTCATTCAGGGTGGAATCATGAGACTACCATTTGATATAGCATCAATCATGCTTAATGAGATGCCAAAAATTAATTGTGCATTTTACACAAGGGAATACCAGGTGTCTCATTTAAATCTTGGACTAACAAAGGAACAAATGGGAAAAAAACAAGAAAGAGATAAAAACATGGCCAAGATAATGACCCAAATGGACCAATTGATGAAACATGTTATGAGAAGTGGTTCCAAGGTCGTGAATGCAATTAGTTATAATAGTGGAGTTATCACACCTCGAGCCTACACCCTAGGCGGAACTGACACTCAAGAACCATTGATGGCCCCAAGTGAACTCTTACTTATTCAGTGAAAGACTCCAAGCATTATTACAATCATCATATGTATTTCTACACAACTGTTTAATAAAATAATTTAGAACGTTTAAAGGTCAAACATTCAACTTGGCCAAAGTAGCAATTCAAGTGTTAACATAAGAAATAACAATGTAAAGAAAACTGAATTACTGATGTGCATTATTACAATGATCATATGCATTTCTATACAACTGTTTAATAAAATAATTTAGAACGTTTAAAGGTCAAACATTCAACTTGGCCAAAGTAGCAATTCAAGTGTTAACATAAGAAATAACAATGTAAAGACAACTGAATTACTGATGTCTATGAAGCCTCTAAAACAGAGAGGAATGTTGAGATAAGACCTTGATCATCCTAACAATGAAACACTAAAAGAAAATGATAAAAATGAGCCGTCTAGGAAGGTAGGAGTTTCACCAGACTCTGAGTGCTCAACTAGATCAACGAGGTGCTGGATGAGGATCATGATAACCCGTGTCTACATCATAAGACGATGTAGGCCTAATGACATCAATACATTGAATGTACGAGTATGCGAGGGGAAAACTAAACATAACATAAGTTTGAAAGGAATCTAAAAGAAACACTTACTTTGGATTTTCTCAACTCATGAATAACTTAACTCAATATAGAGCAATAAAACACATGCAATATATGGAAAACTTGTAAAATAGTGGAAAACAACTTCGTTCAATAAATAATATACAATAACAATCTCAACTTTACTCATATAATAAAGTAATATAGTTTTTGTGGAAGTTTCTCTAACAGAAAACAACCACTATGAGCTAATTGGTGATACATTATCTTGCCCACGCTGCTAGAACTGTCATATACTTTATCGTCATATAAAATGCCTTAACTAAGTGGATCCACTAGTCTATGCTAAAAAGCACTTAAGGAATCATCTAAAAAGTATGATCATTTACTACCCATGATGGCTACATGGTTTATGGAGAGTGAGTTATCTGAAGTCAAACCAGGAGTGGCTTAAGAATATTAGTGGCCTAAAACAAAAATTAAATGGGGTCTTCAACTTGAATCGTCAATAATTTTATATAATTGATTTCTTCTAGTTTTCAACTGATAATATAATCATTCTTGTTTTAAATTATTTTTCATGAGATATAATACTTCAAATATGTCAAATTTCTTCTATAATTCCTTCATTTTTCATGAAAAAATTACTTTTTCTACAAATAGTGTTCAATGTTTGTTAAAAGACAATAACTTATAACTTATTATTATTAAAAATGAGGCCCCTTAAATTTGGGGGCCTAAGGCACATTTCTTTTTTTTAACACAATCGAGCCACCTATGAGTCAAACTCACCCCCATTTTGATGCTTAATACTACTTCAAAATACTCAGCAACTTCTTTCTTTGGTTTGAGATAATTACTCAAAATTTATCTTAAAAGCCCTTTTGGAATTGATTTTCACATTCTTGCTCAAATGTAAAAACATTTACTCTTTAACTGAAAACTAGATCAAAGACTCTTTTGGAAATCAAGGTTTCCTTTATTCTTTAAATGTGAAAACATTTTACTCTTTGGGAATACATAGTCCCAATATACACTTTTGGAAGAAATTAAGTTAAAATTTCACTTTACTCAACTCAAAACTCAAGTCTCAAAACAAAGTTAAAACATTTATAAAAGACTTTTGAAAGACTTTATGAACTTCTCTTAACTTGGATATTAACTTCTCTGGATGTAACTATTGACTTCTCTTGACTTGACTCTTAACTTTTCTTTAATTGAATTATGGATTCAAGGATTTTGATTTATGACAGGAAAGATCTCGTGATATTTAGAAGTGTTTTTATATTGTTAAATATGAAAAGAAGATTAAGAAATCACTGGAAGCAAGTCAGCGACGCTGAGATGCATTTAAATATTTGATACTGAAATAAAATTTTGAAACACTGGAGTCCGCGACCTCTCCGTGACGTGGAGAGAAAAATTTTACATTGAAAGGACAAATCCGCGACGTGGACCGAGAACATGTTCCTTGTCCAATTTTTTTTTCTCGTTTTCTAAACCCAATTTACCTAATTTCAATTCTTTTTTATCAATTCTTTTTTAGATTCAAATACTCAGTATATATACACAAGATCCTAATTCAAAACAACTCTTAAAATGACATGATTTCATCAAGAACTGCACAATCCTATCAAATCTAAAGTACTAAAACGAACTTCAAGAACATAATTTAAGAACATCATACTATCAACTTTCTAGAAATAAATTTTGCTGAAACAAACATGATTGTCGTGTACGTGGACGAACCCAACACTATGAAAGTCTCACATACCTTGTAGGATTAATCCATGGCGAATTCCACAACCAAAATTTCAAGAACTTTACAAATCTTGAACTTCTCTTCTCCTTTCTCCTCTTTTCTCTTCTCTCAAAGTCCTAGCATATTTCTTAATTGCGTAAACTGAATTAACTCAATTTAGATCCCAAATAATTTACTAAATATGCATTTAATTAATTGGGTAAGGAAAAGAAAAATTTCCCTTCAAAAATCCGGATAAAATTTTCCTTATTGTAACAACCTAACTTCAAATGGGCATATCCCACTCATACGAACTCAGAATCGCGCAAACTTGAAAGCGTTGAAAATATTATTTCAAGATCTTTCCTATGATATCTGGAAGCACACCTAACTCATGTATAAATAAGAGTTACGGTTTCTTGAAGTTGGCCAAAAACTCAACTTAACATACTTAAAAAATTTTCCAGATTTTTATATTCTTTCCAAAATCGACCATTCCAATTTTTTAAATCCTTTATAGTCCTTTCAATTAGAGAGATATTAGAGGAGTGAACCTGATGACACCCAATCTAATTCCATGTACATTGATAAGGTTCAGTTCATGTCGAACCAAGTGGGGGGTTCTCATTTGAGCTATCCAAGGTCGGGGCAGAAATCAAGGTTCGAATAGAGATCACGATGATGGTTGGAGAGATTGGGATAAATAATGGAGAGACCATGGTGCAAATTGGAGATAAATATATGGTAACAAATATCACTATGTGCCTCCTCATGAACGTCAAAAGTCGAAGAAATAAAGGGATGATCCCGAAAGTTTTCGTACTAAGGATATCTGTGCTTGTATCTTAAACAAAGTGGAAGGATCATACAAGCTACTCAAGGAAATGAAACAATGACTTCACACTCGTTTTCTATCAAGGTACTTAAAACTTAGATGGGTCAAATCTCGGTTCATTTGAATCCAAGATCAAAAGAGGGTCTTCATAGTAATACTTTGGTGAACCCAAAGAATGAGGCTTGATGACATGGACACGTCGTGCCATGACATTAAAAAAGGCGATTCATGGGAGGTAACCCACGTTTTACTTTTGTTTTGAATAACGGTTGTTGCATGTGAATACAAATTTGAAATTTAAAGGAAAAGGGTAAATGGGCGAGCCAAAGTCCATTCAGCGAATCGACAAGTAGCTCAGTGAATGCGACTTATCTCGCCTTTTGGACCGACTGAAGGACGATGACTCTTATAAATTCGGCAGACTAAAGTCCACTCGGAGACTCACCGAGTGGATAGGTGGAATTAATAGACCTAACTGATCGAAACGCTAACTGAAGGGTCATGGGTCTTTCAACCATTTTTAATTCAAACCTTATTTTGAAATTTTCGACTCTTGTACATTTACAATCAAAGTTTAGGTTCTATTTTTCATTTCAATATTTTTGTGGATGTCCTTGTGTGCTCAGAAGCTAAAGTATTACTTGTTGTATCCCTTTGCTTTAGTTTCATATCTTTGAAATTGAGACTGGTTGGCCAAACTAGTTTTAAAATTGTAAGAGTTATGTTGAGAATGTGTTTGAGTAGTTTGTAGATCTATTAGTTTCTTTGATTTTGTGTTAAATTATTCATTATATCTAATTCGAATTCAATCATGCCTGATATCTTATTTATCATAATTTAGTTTGAGATTGGCGCTTAAATTGTGGGTTTGCATGTTAGGATTTTGTGTGGGTAAAGTTTGAATAACCTAAGTTTCACAAAAAAACTCAAACTTGCCCAATGATGAATTGGGTGATGTCATTCTTAAGAGAAAAATCATTATTTGTTTGAATCTAGGTCAATTTGGGGAAGTATGAGTGCCTCGGAGTATATGATAGTAATGGGTTAGGCTTGAATGACATAAAATTGGTTTTGAAATTGGATTATTATAGGTTGTGCGTAAAAAACTGGATATTGAGGTGGGAATCTAGCATGTTGGGGTATTTGGCAAGCTGAGTCAAGCTCGCCGAGTGACTCGGTGGTTCGCCAATTAATCCTTGATTACATTTTGGACCTGGAATGTTGGTAATTAATTTGTAACCTTCAGTGATATGCTTGTGCTCACTGAGTAGAGAATATACTATTTCAAGGGACATGTCGTGCGTTGTGATAAATATTATAATTCGATTGACGTGTCACACACCACAATTGATTTTATTATCAAGATACGTGTTTCATGCCGCGACAGATGCATGGACATGTATGTCCCCCGTATGTTCCCGACTGAGAGACAGTCGATGTGTATAGTTAGGTCATACATGAATCACTATACTTGACATTTCATTTCATTGCATTGCATATCATTATCATTTGTTAACTTGTAAGTGCTTTTCTTTGGAACTTGTGACTAGTGAACTTAATCTTATGTGTTGCTGAGTTGTAATTGTTGGAGTGAGGTGGTTGAACTATGCGTTATGTTAATTGTGAGGCATAAGGTTGGACTGTTTTTATACAGGTTGTAGTTGTGGAGGTTCGGTTGGAATGTAAAATACACTTATTTTGTTCCCTTTACTTGTGTTTACAAGTTTACTTGTTGAGTATCTTGCGGTTTGGTACTCGCCCCTTGCTTCTACATTTTGTAGGTTACGAGTTCGGATCTTCGTGATACTAGAGTTAGTTGTTTGTCATCTCAGTGGACCTTCTTACTCCTATTTTTGATTTGTTCTACTTTAGAGATAACATCATTTAAACTTGTGTTTTCTTTGAAATTCATTGTAATAAATTAGAGGTTTGTGCACGTGATAACCAGGTTTTGAGGATTTAGCTAAGTTAATTGATTATTTGCATTATAAATTGTTATCAAATTTCAGTTATAATTTATTTGCACACTTTATTGAAATTGTTGGGTTTAGGCTAACTTATCTTAGTGAGATATAATTGGTTATCAATGCTCTTCATAAATTTAAATAACCTTACCTAGGAGAATCAATAAGAAACTCTTTCTCTTTTACTGTATCAATTATTTTGTTTTAATTATCTGGATTTTTATTATTCGTGGTACTATGTTCTCATTTTATTCACACTATCTACGGATAAATATAGCTTGGATTAGTTAAGTTGCTTGCGGTCTTACTCTAAACAGTTTAAGTGATTAACTTAATCAAACAAACTTTAGTTTAAACAATAAATATCATTTATAATATTTATCCTATTTTGAATATGTAAACACCTAATTTTAATTGAGGTTTTGTCAAAAGCATGATTCTCTTTTTGGATCATGGGGAGAAATGAAGAAGAGACAAAGAGCTAAAAAGTATAAAAAGAGTAATACATTAAAAATAATTTCTTATGGTTAATAGAAAGCATGCATAGGGGATGTAAAAGAACCTAATTCAACCCCAAAGCAAGCTTATGAAGTGAGGATTGTTCAAGTCTATATAAGTAGATTGCTAGTCCATTTCCGAATGCTTTTATCCACTCTAACACCCCCGGTTACGCTCAGAACCAACCGAAGCTTGGACTGGAAGTCTAAACAGGATTGGACCTAATTATGATATCATGTAAAGATATGACTCATGCTCTTAAGACTGACCATCAGTCTATTCGCCAACCAATATGACTCTTTTAGCCATGGGATAAGAGGCAAGTGATAAGAGATGGTTTAGTTCATTATTTAAGATGCATATAGTATTTATCAGATAAAACGTTAATTGTTGAATTAAGTGACCAAATTATGGCTTGCAAATCAAACGAACAGAGAATTAAACTAGCTGGCCAACAGATCCCAGAAAACCTCTGGTTTTTTGTGTTGTGAAATACATAATGCCTGAAAAACAAGATATGCAATTAATTTAAATGAACAAAATAAAAAGGAGTGATAATGAAAAATATTAATTAATTAAATTACCTGCATGGAAAAAGCTATATGAATCAATAAGGATTCATCCCATGGCTTTCCAATAAATTGAAGACCAATAGGCAAATGAGACTTATCATAACCAACCTAGACAAAATATTAAATTAATTTGAATAAATAATTAAAATTAAAAGTGTTATCATATTTTAAGAAGATAGAGAGAGAGCATACATACGGGTACAGTAATAGCAGGCAATCCCAGAAAATTTCCTGCTATCTGGTATCGAACTAGTGCAGCTGAAATAATCATCAAGTTTAATTTTCTCGTAATTATTTTTTATGAATAATAGTAAAACCCCTTAGTCCCATCGACTCATACTATCTATACTTATGCAGATCATTGGGGAGAGCTTTTGGTATGCCGAATTGTCCTTAATTTTCCTTATGTTGTATTCAGAGATGGTTCTTTATGTACATATATAATACTGATTAGTAGCTCCATCACTTATACTAATATATACTAGGTGTTGGGGATGTTTTCATCTATGTATGTATATATATTTCTCTATTTTGATATTTGTTTCTTGCTTTCCTTATGTATATATATCTTCTATGTATGCGCTAGCCTGTTACTTTTGGTTATATATTCATTTAATGACTTCTATAAAATCAGACTACAAACAGGGATTAGTTACTCACTGCCTTGACTAGCCTTAAATATGATGAATTCATTGATATTGAAACTAGCAAAGACAAATATTCAGATGAAACAACTTGATAATTAACTATTACTCTCTCTCCACACTTTTAATTGTCATGGTTTCATATTTTAGAGTCAACCTATAAGAAATTTTTACTAATATATTTTGTATCATATTGATATATGCGAAAAATTACAACTTATATATATTACTTTTCGTATAGCTTTTGAATATCAATTTTTTTTGTTTAAAAAATCAAATTAATGTAATCTAGTTTAACTTTAAAAAGTAGTTAAATTTATATATTTGTAAAGTGCGTAATAAATAGTATAAGTCACAATAAATATTGAGAATTCAAAATAAATATGAAAAATTTGAAATGTGTCAGTACGCCAGCGGGAAAAAGTGTATATGTATATATGAAAAAATAAATTAAGATATATGAGTATGTATGTTAATAATAAAATGAGGTTCATAAATATATATATATATATACCTCCATTTATGTAGTCGAGTTCCCCAGTGTGGCGAGTGTCGTTGCCTATGCTGTAAGCCGTAACCCTACACAAGTAGTATATATTTGACAAAATTGATATGTATGTTTAAATTTATTTGATTACACTACTAAAAAAAGACCAAAAAGAGACCTAAAAATGGAGACCTCAAAAATAGGTCAATAATAAGAGACCTCATGAGGTCTCTATTTAAATTAATATCTTTTAATTTTTTTTTTAATGTTGGAGAGACCTCGTGAGGTCAATTTAATGAATAATATTTTTTTTTACCAAACTTATTTAAAAATTTTAAATTTTTAATCTAATTCTCATAAAATTGGAGACCTCGTGAGGTCTATTTTTTTTTTAACTATGAGGTCTCTACTTGTTAAATTAAAAATAATAATTTAATTTAATTGAATATTTAAAAACTTAGAGACCTCATGAGGTCTCTTAGACAAAACCAAAAACCTAGCCAAAATTAAAATAACTCTTTCTTCCCTCTCTTAATTATTTTACACGACGCGCCTCTCTCTCTTTCACCTCGTCGCGCCTCTCTCTCTTTCTCACCTCGTCGCGCCTCTCTCTCTCTTCGTCGATCGTCGCGGCGCGCCTCTCTCTTCGTCGATCGTCGCCTCTCTCCGTTCGTCGACCGCCTCTCTGCCGCCTCTCTTTCTCTCTCTAAGAAGCAGCTCGTCATTAAGCTCAATAAAGGTATTTTCACTAATTCCACTCATTTTTTGTGTTACTGTTTTTGTTTCTTTTTTTTTTCTTTTTCCTGTTGTACATTTGGGGTTTTTTGGAAATGATTTGAATTTGCATGACCTAGATTGAAGCTTTAATTTTGTAATTTGGGTTTTGGAGAGTAGTTTGGAGGTTTATATTTGAATTAATGAGTGTTGAATTGGGGACCCCTCGCTGGAATAAAGAATTTGAGCTGTTCTGGGGTGTGTGGTTTGTCGTCATTTTAAATGTAGCATTTTGGGAGTGAGGCATTTGACCTGAAATTAATGGATAATAGGGTTCTGATTCTGACTGGTTAGGGTGGGGTGGAATTTGTGGGTTAGAAGTGGATAATTGATCGAATATCATAGACAAGAAAGGGAAAAAAGGATTTCCACCTGAGGGTTATAATTATTTGTTTATGGGGCCATAAGTTATGTGAGATTACTTGAATATTGGGAGATCGAATTCAATGCTTAAAGAGGGCTCTTATAAGCAATGAGAGAAAAGAGGATTACGAGCAACTATTGTTTATTACATTTTATATGTCTCTCTCTCACTGACCTATGTCGCAGCAAAACTGTTATTAAATTAAATACTTCCAAAGAATAACAAAACATGAATCAACTTCAAATTAAATCCATTTGTGTCCAAGTTTTGGTATAGTTTGCCACAAAATGCAAATATCTTCGCATAGTACAACTACTTATGGTTTCACGTGAATTAGGACTTTTTATTTGTATTACAATGTATATTAATTTGAGATCGTTATAAAATCTCGTAAGTTTCAAATTCTAAATCCATATTATATTTGTTTAAGCATAAGTACCAACACTAGTTGATCCTATTGATGACAAAATTGATTTTCTTTGAAAATCAATTTGTGTCCATCTAGTGTTGACACTTAGCTTTAAATTTTAGATATAATTATTTGTTAAGCATAAGTACCAACACTAGTTGATCCTATTGATGACAAAATTGATTTTCTTTTGAAAATCAATTTGTGTCCATCTAGTGTTGACACTTAGCTTTAAATTTTAGATATAATTATTTGTTAAGCATAAGTACCAACACTAGTTGATCCTATTGATGACAAAATTGATTTTCTTTGAAAATCAATTTGTGTCCATCTAGTGTTGACACTTAGCTTTAAATTTTAGATATAATTATTTGTTAAGCATAAGTACCAACACTAGTTGATCCTATTGATGACAAAATTGATTTTCTTTTGAAAATCAATTTGTGTCCATCTAGTGTTGACACTTAGCTTTAAATTTTAGATATAATTATTTGTTAAGCATAAGTACCAACACTAGTTGATCCTATTGATGACAAAATTGATTTTCTTTTGAAAATCAATTTGTGTCCATCTAGTGTTGACACTTAGCTTTAAATTTAAGATATAATTATTTGTTAAGCATAAGTACCAACACTAGTTGATCCTATTGATGACAAAATTGATTTTCTTTTGAAAATCAATTTGTGTCCATCTAGTGTTGACACTTAGCTTTAAGTTTGTAACTATCGTGTTAGTATTAAGTTAAACTAAACTAATTAAACTTAGAAATTTGTTAAGTTAGTTAATAAGTTAAACTTGTTACTATAGTATTAGAATTTATTTAAAACTAGACTAATTAGACTTAGAAATTTGGTTAATAAGTTAAAATTGTAACTATTGTGTTAGTGCTTGACAAATTTAATTTATGATTCTTATGTAGATGGATCGTAGTTGGATGTATAATATGACTAATTTTGGTCGAATGGGGCTAAGACCTGAATTTGTAGAAGGTGTCATTGGTTTTTTGGAGTATGCAAAGACATTAGATCCTTTTCAACGTAGTGGTATGATTAAGTGTCCTTGTAATAAATGTCAATGTTTGAATTATGAAAAACCAGATGCTGTTGAGCTTCATATCTATCGAAATGGGTTTAAAAAAGAATACACTGTGTGGACTAGTCATGGAGAAATTGATAATAACTTTGATGTATTCCAACATTATGTTCCTGGTGAAAGTAGTAGCAATGTGAATTCTAATGCACAAAATTATAGAATTGATGACATGGTTCAAGATGCTTTTGGTGTGCATTCTGATTTTGATTTTGCTAATCAAGGTGAAGAAGCTCCTAATGTTGAATGTAAAATTTTCTTTGAACAATTGGAATCTGCTAGTCGGCCTTTATATGAGGGGAGTCCACACTCACAGTTGTCTATTGCGGTTAGATTATTAAGTATCAAATCAGATTGGAGTGTTCCTCAAGGGGCAATGGACTCTGTGATTGACCTTATTCATGATTTAGTTGACCCAAATCTAGAGATACCTGATAATTTCTATAAGGCAAAGAGGTTGGTATCAAAGTTAGGAATGTCATCGATGAGAATTCATTGTTGTGAAAATGGTTGCATGTTATACTATAAGGATGATATTGATCTAGAATCGTGTAAGTTTTGTGGAAAATGTCGTTATAAACAGACAGCTAGTGGGAAGAAAGTTCCTATTAAGGCAATGCATTACTTACCTCTTATACCAAGGTTAAAGAGGTTGTATGCGTCTAATAGATCTGCTCCTCATATGAGATGGCACCATGAACATAGAAGACCACCTGGAGTTATGTGTCATCCATCCGATGGAGAGGCTTGGAAGCATTTTGATAGAACATATCCACTATTTGCAGCTGAACCACGTAACATTAGATTGGGTTTATGTTCAGATGGATTCACGCCACATTCTGTTTCTGCTGCACCATATTCTTGTTGGCCTGTATTTGTAACACCATATAATCTTCCACCCGAGATGTGTATGACCAGTCCATATATATTTCTCAATTGTGTCATTCCTGGCCCTCGGAATCCAAAAGTATTGATTGATGTATACTTGCAACCTTTGATTGATGAGTTGAAACAATTGTGGGTTCAAGGGGTTGAAACGTTTGATGTGTCTCTTAAGCAGAATTTTAATTTGCGGGCTGCCTTAATGTGGACTATTAATGATTTTCCAGCATATGGAATGTTGTCAGGGTGGATGACAGCGGGAAAGTTAGCTTGTCCTTATTGTATGGAAAATACTAAATCATTCACTTTGAAACATGGTCGTAAAAATTCTTTGTTTGACTGTCATCGACAGTTCTTGCCAATGGATCATGAGTTTAGGAGTATGAAAAATGCATTCAGAAAGAATTCTGTTGAACAAGGTTATCCTCCTCCAATCTTAACTGGAGAACAAGTTTGGGGGAGGGTTCAAAACTTTCCAAAGGTCGCAAAAGAACAACCCTATAAATTTGATGGATATGGTGTTGCACATAACTGGACAAAACAAAGCATATTCTGGGAGTTACCGTATTGGAAGGACAATCTTCTTCGACATAATCTTGATGTCATGCATATTGAAAAAAATTACTTTGATAATTTATTTAACACAGTAATGGATGTCACTGGCAAGACAAAAGATAGTGTTAAAGCTAGAATGGACTTACCTGAATATTGCAGGCGAAAAGAGTTATGGTTGCAAGAGAAACAGAACAACAAGTTCTTCAAGCCTAAGGCTAGTTATTCATTTACAAGGGATCAAAAGCGTAAAATTTGTGAATGGGTCGAGCAACTTAAGATGCCTGCTGGACATGCTTCAAATTTAGGAAAATGTGTTGATATGGAGCATGGAAAATTACATTGTATGAAAAGTCATGATTGTCATGTCTTCATGGAAACATTACTACCCGTTGCATTTAGTGGCTTGCCTGATAGAATTTGGAAACCTATGACTGAAATCAGTTTGTTCTTCAAGGACTTGTGTTCTAATACGTTAAGGGAAGACAACCTAGTTCAGATGGATCAAAATATTCCTGTAATTACGAATAAATTGGAGAAGATTCTTCCACCTGGATTTTTCAATGTGATGGAGCATCTTCCTGTACATCTAGTGCATGAAGCACGCCTTGGAGGTCCGGTTCAATATAGATGGATGTATCCTTTTGAGAGGTAAATATTTAACTATTAATATTTTTATATTAATATGTTGTTTAAATCAATGATAACAATGTATAATGTAGGACTATTGGAAAGTCTAAACGTGGCATGAAACAAAATCATAGAGTTGAAGGCTCAATGGTTCAATTCCATCTTGGTAGGGAGATAACTAATTTTGGTTCTTATTACTTTAAAAGAAGTGTGCCATGCTTTCAAAATAGACCCAATTGCCATGACGAAGGTGGTGAGACTAAGAATCCACTATCAATCTTCAATCAACCAGGCAAAGGTTCAAAAAAACGCACAAGGAAAAATCTTAGTGCCATTGAGTTGCAGTCTGCATCTACACATGTCTTATTGAATTGCCCACAAGTTAAACCATTTGTTGAGTAAGTTTCTGGGTTCTCACTAAAATATGTAATTACAAGACAAAACAATTAACTCAATATCCATCTTGTTTGACAGTTACTTTGTGCATTTATATGGCAATGAAAGAGTATTTGAGAATTTCTCAAAGTGGTTTCAAGATTACGTAAGCCTTATAATATTTTCATAATACTATTATTATTAAATAAATTTATATTTAATTGATGCTAATTTCTTACTTTTTAAATATTTATAGATTTATGACACAAAAAATTGTCAATTTGACCAATTTTTGAAGGACATTTCTTGGGGACCCATCAAGACTTATTCAATGAATAAGTATGTTGTTAATGGTTTTAAATTCACTACTGAAGAATACTCCAAATATAAAAAAAATAACAATAGTGGAGTTTGGGTAAAAGGTGGTGATGGAAATCTAGATGGAGTTGATTATTATGGGGTACTCAAGGAGGTTTTGGAAATGGAGTATTCCGGTTGGCCTACAAAAAAAATTATATTATTTAGATGCAAGTGGTTTGATCCAACCCCCAAAAGAGGTACGAGAGAAATCAAACAATATAATATCATTGAAGTAAAGCACACAAGGGAATATGAAGCTTATGATCCTTTTATTATTGCACAAAATGTTAAGCAAGTGTACTATGTTCCTTATCCCTTGCGTCCAGATAAAGCTGATTGGTGGGTGGTTATTAAAACCAAACCCATGGGCCGTGTGGAAGTTGAAAACGTGTTGGATGTTGCATACCAAAATGATGATTCATCAATTGTTCACCACACCGTCGATATTGAATTAGAAAATGATTTAGAGCATCCTGAACACATATTAGAAGAGGTTGATATGGAAGAAATAACAAATGAAGGGGCAAATGCAACAATTCATGAGGATGAGTTTGAGTATGATGATGATGATGAAGATGAATATGAGGACGAGGACGAGGACGAGGACGAGGACGAGGATGAGGATGAGGATGAGGATGAGAATGAGGATGAGGACGAGGATGATTAGTAATTACCAATGTATCTCTGTATTAATTACCTTGTGTGCCTTTTGTTTTAATTTCAATAACTTCAACTTCATATGTTCTCGTGTGCTTTTTGTTGGATGTTGTTTTCGATATTATTTTGTACTTGTGGTTGTGGCTTTATTTTATCTTAAAAAGTGATGAACTGCTAGATAAGCTACTGGATGATGTTTGTCTCTCATATCTTCAATATCTAACAACCTTTGACTTGAATGTTTTTGTACTAATTAGATGACAGGTAAATGTAAGAATAAAGATATTGATAATGGCCCCAAAAAGAAAAAAAAGAAAGACGGTATGGTTAGTAGACAACAAACAGGTATACATATAAGATCAGACAACACAACATCTCTCTTACCAAAAGACACTCAGCCACATAGCTATTCTAGGCGGACCGTGCCTCCACGTATTATTCCTCCTTCGACCTATATGCATCCACCACTGAAATATACTCAGCCGCCCCCTCAGGTACCTTTGATGATGACCACATCAGGGAATGCTACCCCACAGGGATACAGTGTTTTGCCTCAAGAGGATAATCGACCAACGTCTAGTGTCTCTCGCACTAATACTCACAACCCTGCAGACTCACAACCATCATCATCATCTGCTTCACAACTTATGATGTCGAGTCTTCGCATTCAAGGTAATAGTTCTGAGCCTAACACTCCTACAACAAATCAGTCAGATACACCTGGTCATGACAATACACAAGTTGGCATGAGGGACATGCATAATAGACTTGTCATCGAGCCTGAAGGCTACACGTAAGTTTTTTTTTAAAAAAAAATTGTATGTTTATTATTATATGATTTAATTCTATTTGTTTTAACTTGTAAATGTTAAAACTTTGTATTACAGTTTCAATCCAGATGATGCTGTGGGGATCATTTCTCAGACAATCAAAGAACTCTATAGAGATGCTTATCCTACATGGGGCAAGTTCCCTAGCAATCTCAAGAGACAAATATTTTTGGAGTTCAGGGTATATTCGAATTTATTTGTTTAACACTATTAAAATACTTGTCTTCATTAATACTTATCAAATAAAATAATTTATGCTTTGATTGTAGAAAAAATGTGCTTGGCGTCCGGAACATGAGGCCAAAATTTGTGCAAACTTTCACAAGAAAGCTACGCATACTCTTGCTAGTTTGTTTAATAAAGCTCGTAGAGATAATAGCAAACCTAGCTGGGTTCTATCGGAGGATTGGGCAAAATTACTCGTGCATTGGAAATATGATCCAAGATTTAAGCAGATGAGTGAGATCGGTAAAAAGGCAAGATCATCTACTAAGGGTGGTTCTCTACACACAAGTGGGGCTCAAAGTCAAGGAAGTGTGAGGAGGAAATTGGTGTGTATCATTTTTCTTTGTGTTTATATATTTTATGTATTAATATATAATTAATCTTGATTATAACTTTATTATTTTATGTAGGAAAAGGAACTAGGAAGACCGATAACTCAAGCTGAGGCATTTAAGGCAACACACATTAGAAAGAAGAAAAATCCTGAAGATCCAGACGTGTGGGTTGAACCGCGAGCTGAAGTGACCTATGTAAGCCTCTAATTTTAAAAAATAATTACTTATTTTCTAAATTTATATTCTCATATGATAACATTCAATTTAGAATCGATATCTTCAAGCTTTGGAGGATTTACAACAAACTCTGCCTGAAGAAAATCAAGATATGCCACTTACTCAAGAACAGGATGAGAGAGTTTGGTTAGACTTGACTTGTGGGCCGAGTAGATATGGGTATGCATATGGAATGCCGCACAAAACCTTTCGTGAATTTTCTTCTGAGTTTGAAGGCCTAAATAGTTCAAATCATGATGAATCAATGAAGAAAAATTTGGCTATGGAGAAAAAGATTGTTGAGCTATCTAGCCAAGCCGAAGAATCACGGGCTAGGGAAAGGCGGTTGGAATTACAATTTGCGGGTCTTAAGGCTCAATTCGATGCATTACTTGCCTCAGGAGGGATTCCCCCTTGTTCTGGTGATGTCACTTTCCCTCCTCGACCTCCTCAATCTCAACCTACTCATTATCCAATATATGGTCAACAAAGAAATATGACCCATGAGAGTAGTGATGAAGAAAGTGACGAAGAAAGTGATGATTATGTGGAAAACACAGTACCACATTAGTGAAGTTTAGACTTTTGATAGCTAACTTATGGATCATTTTGTTAACTTTATAATTTTGTGATGGGAATTATTTGTTATGTGAATACATGATAACGTTGGAATGTATTATATAACTTATGGATATCATGGTTTTTGTTTAATATATAATTATGTTGAAGTGAGTTGCAATTGAGTTGATAAGAGAATATTTAGTAAATGTATTGCTTCAATTGAGTTTTTGAAGCTCTTTGAGATTGATTTGGGTACTGAATTAAAATGACAGGTGATGAGAAGCCGCAGAAATAATAATTTTCTGCCAGTTTTTTTCTAGAAAAAGAGACCTCATGAGGTCTCTATTTTGCATTAACTTTCCAGATATTTCATTATAGCGACCTCATGAGGTCTCTTTTTTGCATTAATTTTTCCAGATATTTCACATTAGAGACCTCATGAGGTCTCCATTTACCATTTTCTATTTTATAAATGCAGAAGAGAGACCTCATGAGGTCTCCCTTTTGCATTAATTTTTTCAGCTATTTCAAAATGGAGACCTCATCAGGTCTCTAATTAACATTTTATAATTGCAGAAAAGAGACCTCATGAGGTCTCTTTTCTGCATTATATTTTCCATAAATATCATAATGGAGACCTCGTGAGGTCTCTAAATATAAATGCAGAAAAGAGACCTCATGAGGTCTCTTTTATGCATTTATTAAATTAAATTAAATAATATCTTAGCGACCTAATGAGGTCTCTTAATTAAAATATAAAATTAAATAATATTATAAAATTGTGACCTCATGAGGTCTCTATGTAAAAAATATAAAATTAAATTAAATAATACATTAGTGACCTCGTGAGGTCTCCTTTTTGTAAAAAATCAGATTATTTGTTGGTGACCTCGTGAGGTCTCCGTTTGGCGACCTCATGAGGTCTCTGTGAAAAAGTGACCTGCATTTTACTGACCTAGCGTTGAGGTCTCTTTTTAGGTCTTCGTGCCAAGTCAAACTAACTTACATATATTTAGACGAAAGGAGTATTCATGTACTACACGTGGGCAACGAAGAGTCTGATGACCTTAAATTTTACTTTGTAAAATCATTTTTGGGGGGGGGGGGGGATCAAGAGTCTATCAAAGACACTAACACAACATTATTTATATTCTCTTCTTTTTTCCAAAGTTGTTATTATCTTGCATTCTACATTAGGTTGGTGTACATTAAAATTTTCGTCACCAATTTGTACTTATAAGAATTCATACTGATTCATTTATTTGCATTCTTTAAAGTTTCATGCATATTCGTATTTTTTTTGTTGAGAAATATGTAATTATCATAGTTACAACATGAATATTCTCTAATATGAAGTTGTAAGTGAATTTTTATTTTTCATATCTGCATGTTTTTGAGTTTTTTAAATACAATTTCGTAATTGATTACTATATTTTTGTATTCTTCATTTCTTCTATCTTTAGGATATAAATATAATTAACATAATCTCAATTTTTATATTTATAATTAATTGTTTTGAGTGTAAACATGTTAAATCCCGCAAAATATTTTACAACTAAACTTGTAAAGGAGAATTTCTTTCATAATCATTTATATTTATGTCTTCTTCGTTGTTTGATAATCATTTATTTTTTGAAAATAACATAGTTGTATTTTTTACCATTTACATGTAATCTTAAATGTTAAGAAAATTCATGTACTTAATGATTACATAGATAGGTACACAAAATAGTGCAAAAGTAAAAAATAAAAAATAAAAAATAATGTAAAGTAAAAAATTAGTGAAAATATTCATTGAATTTTATTGTATTAGAATTCATATTTAATTGTTTTATATAGAAATATTTTAGCATAAAGTTCAATAAATATAGTGTATTTATATTTTAACATAGTCATACTTTATTTTACTTTTGTAATTTTAGTTTTTCTATACATAATATGAAACATTTTGTCTATAGCAAGTTGATTTCTAACAAAATGTAGTTCAATCAATATGATAATATTTTTGTCTATATATTTTGATGTGATGTTTTTTATTATGGATGTCATGTCTTTATTTACTTTTGTTTCTTTTCCGTTTGAACTTGTACTTTTTTCTATAAATTTGATATTGCACCATCTAGATATTTTGTAATTTTTTTCTTTATATGTATCTTCTTTATAGTAACTTTCTTTTTTGAATTAACACTTATGTTAGTAATTAAAATACATTAATACCTCTAATATAATAAAAGGTTTATTTTCATGATACATTAAAAATATTATATGTCCAATGTAATATAAGATTTTCAAGCTATATTATGTGATGAGGTATATTTTTGTGTCAAACTTACATGCAAAATGACTTAGCTTTGAACTTAGAGAAGAATTTATATAGGCTCCACTATGATATATTTACTTATATAAATTAACTTTTCCAATGTTCATTAGGGGACAAACGTGCAACACACATTATCAAGACTAGTATTATAAAAATAGAGAAAACACAAAAATCCCCCCTTAACTTGGCATGAAAACTTACTTTATCACTTTGACTTTACATACTATTATTTGCCCCCCCCCCCCCCCCCCCCCCGCCCAATCATATCCAAAATAAATTCAATATCACCTTAAGATTATAATGTCATTTTCACAGTGACAAGTGCATCTCTAACGTGCCATGTCATTGGCACATCAACATCACGTTAATGTAACCTTGAAAAATTATTTAAATTTTGATTTTTAGTTCTTTTTTCTTTTAATTGACAACAATTTTAGAAATAAAAAAATAGAAAAAATGAGGATTAATCTAAAATTAATTATTTTTAAAGATCATCACCATAAATACAACAGTGCCATAAATAATGATTTTGAACAACAATTTTCAACTCCAACAATCTTCTCATTTCAATTTTCAAAATTAATGATATCAATTTTGATTCAGATCATGAAAAAAAGAAGACCCTTTTCTTAAAATTGAATTTGATATGTACGAAAAATTAGAAGAAAAAAATAGTTGGGTATTCGACGACCAAGGAGAAAAAGGTAAAGAAATGATGGTTTGTGTAACACCCCGTATCCAAAATATACCAAAAAATGCATATTTTCAGAAGTTGCAGGTGCCAGTGACGGAGTCAACTACAGACCGTCAGTCGACTTACAGTCCATCAGTCGACTCCGTCGATGGGCCAATAGACTCTCAGTTCTTAGTCACAAATGACGGTCGACCAATACAGTATCAGTCGACTTACGTTCCATCAGTCGACTCCATCGATGAACATCTAACTTTCAGTTCTCAGTCACGAACGACGATCAGCCAGTACGGACGGTCAGTCGACTCTGTTGATTGATCAACTTAATTCCAGTTCTCAGTCGTGAACGATGGTCGACCAGTATGGTCCATCAGTTGACTCTGTCGATTCACCATACGACTTTCAACTCTAGTTACAAACGATGGTCGACTAGTAGGAGTGTCAGTTTATTTATGATCTGTCAGTCAAATCCGTCAGTGACTCTAACAACTTTTAAGTCAGGGGTCTTTTGGTCTTTTCATTTTTTGTTTGGCCCCTAAGATACGTCGTTTAGACCCTAAATCATGAGATTTTAGTCATTTTAATCCTAGAAACATAACTAGAACTTACCCAAGGCAAAATCACTAATCAAAACTTAGAGAATTAAAAGCAAGAGAGAAGAAAAAGGTAAAGAACCCTAGTTCAAGAACATAGAAAGTTTCCATCAATTCGAACCCCGAAATTGAAAGATTTCTCCATGGAATTCATCACCAACTATATGAGATTTAACTTAAACCATTAGATCCCTAGATATCAGTCAGATTCTTGACTCCCTTATCAAGATTAGACCTAGGGTTTCTAGAACTTCATTAGATTATCATGAATTAGTTAGTTATATGTTCTGAATCAGATTACCATGTTGTTACTCAGTTTATTGCATGAATTTTAGAACTCTAGCTATGTTTTACTTTAGTTCTTGAATTACACATGCTAGGTCAGATATTTCAGTTATACATGCCTGAGTTATTAATGAATCAGTATCATTAATTATTGCATTATCATTTTGCATGTTCATTTTGAGCTATCGAGTATTTTCAGAAACTTAGTCATAATCAATTAACCGCTAAATCCATTGGGAGTAGCATAATACCGAGTTGGACTAGGGTTTAGCGTACCCAAATAATCCCAGAACTACTAGTCAAGTAGGTTTTAAGTTACCTAAGTGGGTATCAATTTAGTGATCGCGTTAGCAACGCCTTTATACCTATGGCAGGGTATATTGGTTCCTGTCGATGGGGTGTACACATCGGACTCCACTTTTAGCTCATGTGGCTTTATTATCGATTATTAGTACCTCCCATAGTTCAGTACGACTCTATTGTTTTGACCATATTTATAATTCAACTAGTATTCAGTCTCAGCATGTTATATATTTGGTCATTGAAACAGGTTAGCTCAACATTCAGAATATTATACTTGGTTTTGTGCTTGTTAAGTTATGTATTATTTCAGCTATACTCTATCTTTTATTCTCAGTACCTTTCAAGTACTGACGCATACGTGCGCTACATCTTCTGGTGATGTCGATTAGGGTTCTTAGCATCCAGATCACATTTAGGTCGGTTCCTGATCTCCACTTCAACAAAATCAATGGTGAGTCCTCATTCTCCGAGGAAAATAGTCATGAGTTTCTTTTTCAGTATTTTTAGTCCTTTAGTTTCAGTTTGCTAGACTTAGCTGAGGCATGTCCTAGCATTTTTGGTTAGTTAGAGGCTATTCTCAAACATAGTTAGTTTCAACATAGTATTGAGTTAATATGTTCTTCATATTAAAATCATCAGTTTCATATATCTCATTTATATTATATGGGTATTCTGCATCTTTTTATTTTCATTATGATTTAGTTTCTGCATCAATTTATTATCTCTTGTATGCTCATGATCATGCCAACAGGGTTCGCTTTGGATCACTTGTGGTCCTAGGTCCTGTGTCCGCGTCTCAGGGGTAGCACGTGGCATGAAAAACTTGGTATTAGAGCATTAGGTTTAAATGTCCTAGGATGTTTGAAAAGTTTCACTAGGTAGAGTCATTTTCATGGGTGTGAAGTGCACCACATCTATTGAGAGGGAGGATATTAAGTGTTTTAGGAAAAAGTTCACTTTCTTGTTACTCTTATCGTGTGTAAGGTATGATTTCATTCCATTCTAACTCAACGTTCTACCTTTCAGATCATGCCTCCTCATAGAGTTATTGCCAGGAATGCTAATGCAGCTCCTCTAGTCCCAGATTAGGAAGTCTCCAATGCGGAATTCAGGAACGTCATTCAGATATTGTCTCAGATTGTGGCCAACCATAACAATCGGGTTCAAGCTCTGGTGAATGCTAATGGTGGATGAGCAACTACAAGGGTCAGTGAATTTGTTAGGATAAATCCTTCTGAGTTCTTAGGATCACAAACTGATGAGGATCCCCATAATTTCTTAGATGAGATCATTATCTTTGAGATGATGCACGTCACTAGGAATGATCGAGTTGAGTTGGCATCATACCAGCGGAAAGATGTTCTCATATCTAGTACACTCAGTGAAAGGAAAATAGGGGTACAAATGCAACTACTATTACGTGGGATTGGATTAGTGAGACCTTTCTGGATAGGTTTTTCCCAATAGATTTGAGAGAAGCAAAGGCCTAGGAATTCATGAACTTAAGTCATGGTAACATGATAGTCCAAGAGTATGGGCTAAAGTTTAACCAACTCTCCAGGTAGGCTCCTCACATGGTTGCTGACTCTAGGGCTCAGATGAATAAGTTTTTGTATGGGTTATCAGATTTGGTGAAAACAGAGTGTAGAATGCTATGTTACTGAGAGACATGAACATCTCTAGGCTTATGACTCATGCTCACCAGGTTGAGGGTGATTAGCTTAGGGAACATTCAAGGAGAATAAGAAGGCTAGTACTAGGAACTATGACTACTTTTAGTAGAAGTTGAGTGGTGGAAATCGCTCACAATTTTAGTAGAGACCTTCGACCCCAGCCCCTTTGACAGCTAGTGTTCCATACTCCAAGAATAGTTATGGTCAGAAGGTTAGGGCACCAGAACTAAGTCTTAGGGAAGTGTTTTAGGCACCAAGACTTAGCCCACTTGCTCTAAGTGTGGTAAGAACCATCCAGGCGAGTGACCTCGCAGGAAAGGAAGGATGCTTTGGGTGCGGTCAGTCTAGTCAAAAGTTTAGGAATTGTCCTTCTAGATAGGGTTAAGGAGGTAGTAATGATAGAGTTCAGTCTACAACATCAGCAACACCATCAAGTCGCCCGACTCAGCAGGGTAACTCATCTGGTACAAAAGGTGTTCAGTGTACGCTCTTCATGCTCGCCAAGATCAGGAAGGTTCTCTTGATGTAGTCATTGGTACGTTACGAGTCTTTGACCTTGATGTTAATGCATTGTAGATCCATGGGATACTCTCTCATTTGTAACTTTTTACATTGCAGTCCAGTTCAATGTTAGTCCAGAAACTCTCTTGGAACCTTTCTCAATTCTCTACACCAGTTGGTGACCCAGTTATAGCTAGACGGGTATAAAAAAATTGCCCTGTCGCAGTCTCTGAGAAGTCACCTCAGTAGATCTTGTAAATTTAGAAATGATAGACTACGATGTCATTCAAGGCATGGATTGGTTACATTTTTTTAATGCCTCAGTCGATTGTAAAACTAGGATTTTTCGTTTTCAATTTCCAAATGAACCAATCTTAGAATGGAAGGATAGTAGCTTAGCGCCAATGAGATGATTTATTTCTTACCTTAAGGCTAGAAAAATGATCTTTAAGGGTTATATCTATCATATAGGGGTTAAGGATTATAGCTCTGAAACCCCAAATCTTGAGTCAATTCCAGTAGTCATTGAGTTTCTAAAAGTGTTTCTAGAAGATCTTGCCGGAGTTCCTCTCGAAAAGGAAATTGACTTTGGAATAAACTCCTTCTAGATACCCAGCCTATTTATATTCCTCCTTACATAATGGCTCCAGCTGAGCTTAAGAAATTGAAAGAGCCGTTTAAAAACCTTCTAAATAAGGGCTTCATCAGACCTAGTATTTCGCCATGGGTGCACCAGTGTTGTTCGTAAAAAAGAAAGATGGTTCTCACAGAATGTGCATTAACTATAGACAGTTGAACAAGGTCACAATCAAGAATAAGTATCCCATCCCCAAGATTGATGACTTTTTTGACCAACTTCAGGGTGCTAGTCATTTCTCAAAAATAGACCACAGATCGGGTTATTATCATCTCAGAGTCAGCGATAATGACATTCCGGAAGCAGTCTTCAGAACTCATTATCGTCATCATGAATTTGTAGTTATGTCATTTGGACTAATCAATGCTCCTGTAACTTTCATGGATTTGATTAACAGAGTGTTCAAATAGTACTTGGACTTGTTTATTATCATCTTTATTGATAATATTCTCATTTGATCTAGGAATGAGGAAGAACATGCAATTCATTTGAGAGTTATTCTACATACTCTCAAATATCTCTAGTTATTTTCTTAGTTTATCAAATTTGAGTTCTGATTGCAATCCATTGCTTTCTTTGGTGACATTGTATCTGCGAAGGTATCTGAGTGAATTCGCAAAAGATAAGAGTAGTGAAACAATGGCCCAAACCTATCTCTGCTATAGATATTAGAAGTTTCTTAGGTCTAGGGGGTTTATAGAAGGTTCGTGGAAGTATTTTCATCCATACCCTAAGCATTAACTAGGTTGACTTAGAAAATGGTCAAGTTTCAATTATCAAATGATTGTAAGAAAAGCATTGTTGAATTTAAAACTAGATTGGCTACAACTCCTGTGTTGACTCTACCAGCGGGTTCAGATGGTTATGTGATCCATTATGATGCATCCAGAGTTTTCCTAGGTTGTGTGTTGATACAGCGAGATAAGGTTATAGCTTATGCTTCTAGACATATTAAG
Organism: Solanum lycopersicum; assembly: GCF_036512215.1. NCBI lineage: Eukaryota > Viridiplantae > Streptophyta > Magnoliopsida > Solanales > Solanaceae > Solanum > Solanum lycopersicum. The sequence continues at coordinate 29,891,619 of NC_090811.1, forward strand.
GTGCATGAGAAAAACTATCCATCTCATGACCTCGAGCTTGTAGCAGTGGTGTTTGCACTTAAGATATGGAGACACTACTTGTATGGTGTTCATGTAGATGTGTTCAGTGATCATAAGAGCCTTCAATGTGTGTTCACCAGAACAGTTCAATCTTCTCCAGAGGAGATGGCTTGAGTTTCTTAAGGATTATGATATGAGTGTGCATTATCATCCTGGTAAGGAGAATTTAGTAGTAGATGCTCTTAGCAGATTATCTATGGGTAGTGGTATCCCATGTTGAGGAAGAAAGGAAACAACTAGTGAAGGATGTCACATGCTTGCTCGCTTGGGAGTTTGCCTTATATGTATATCAGACAGTGGTGTAACAGTTCATAATGGGACATAATCTTCTTTGGTAGTGTAGGTTAAGGAAAATATAGACAATGATCCAATATTTCTTGAACTTAAGAGTGCAGTCCATAATCAGAGAGTGGAGGCTTTCTCCCAAAGGGGAGATGGTGTACTTCGCTACTAGGGTAGATTTTGTGTTCCTAATGTGGGTGAGTTGAGACAACATATTCTTGCAGAATCCCATACCTCAAGATACTCTATTCATCCAGGTGACACTAAGATGTATTGCGATCTCCGAGAAGTCTATTGGTGGAATGGCATGAAGAGGGATATAGAAGATTTTGTGAGTAAGTGCCCCAATTGCTAGAAAGTCAAGGTAGAAGATCAGAAACCAGGGGGTATGACTCAAGATATAGACACTCCTACTTGGAAGTGGGAAGTTATCAACATGGATTTCATCATGGTATTACCTCAAACTCGCATACATCATGACTCCATCTGGGTGATAGTTGACATAATGATTAAGTCTTCTCACTTTTTGGCGGTCAAGACTATATATTCGTCGAACGACTATTCCAAGCTTTACATTAATGAAATTGTGAGGTTGCATGGGGTTTCTTCGTCTATCATCTCAGATAGAGGTTCTTGGTTTACCTCTCATTTCTAGAAGTCATTTCAGAAGGGTCTTGTTACTCAAGCAAATCTTAGCACAACATTTCATCCGCAGATGGATCGACAAGCAGAACGTACCATTCAGACCCTAGAGTATATATTGATATCTTGTGTGATCAATTTCAAGGGTATTTGGGATAATCACCTCGTTCTTGTTGAGTTAGCCTAAAACAATATCTACCATTCCAGCATTAAGATGGCCCTTTATGAGGCACTATATGGGCGTAGATGTATATCTCTTTTTGGTTGGTTTGAAATACGTGAGTCAGCTTCGATTGGGCCAGATTCAATCCTTTATGATATGGAGAAAGTGCAACTCATTAGAGATAGACTTAACACAACCTAGAGTTGGAAAAAATCTTATGCAGATGTGAGAGAAGAGAACTAGAGTTCCAAGTTGATAATTGGGATTTATTGAAAGCTTCACCTATGAAGGGTGTGATGAGATTTGTCAAGAAAAAGAAGATCAGTCCTAGATATGTAGAACCTTACAAGATCCTGAAAAGGGTTGGAAAGGTGCATATGAGTTAGAGTTGCCAGCAGAACTAGCAGCAGTGCATCAAGTCTTCCACATCTCGCTCTTGAAGAAGTGTGTGAGTCATCCAACCTCTGTAGTGCCATTAGAGAATGTGGCGGTGAAAAATAGTCTTTCTTATGAGGATGTACTAGTTGAGATTATTGACCGTCGGGTTAGAAGGTTGAGAAACAAAGAAGTCACTTCAGTCAAGGTTTTGTGGAGGAGTCAGTTTGTAGAGGAGCTACTTGGGAAGCGGAAGAAGCCATGAAAGCCAAGTATCCACACCTCTTTCCTTTTTGTTCCGCTCCAGCCTGAGGTAATAGTTCCTCTTTCGTTTTTCATTCATTCATGCGTGAATTGAGCCTTAGAATCAACTTCCCTCAGTTTGTACTTGCATTTTCAGCATAATTGCATGTTCTTGGGTCTCAATTCATTCAGAAACTCAGTCATTGATGTTTAGTGGCAGGATTGCAGCTTTCTCCCTCTATTTCAACTAGTTTAGTCATCATTCAAGGAAGAATGGTCTGAAGGGGGAGATAATGTAATACTCCGTATAAAAAATAGATCGAAAAAAGTGCATATTTTCATAAGTTACAAGTGCCAGCAATGGAGCCAACTACGGACCATCATTCGACTTATGATCCATCAATCGACTTCGTCGATAGGCCAGCTGACTCTCACTTATATGTCACAAATAACGATCAACTAGTACGGACCTTCAGTCGACTTATGGTCCGTCAGTCGACACCGTCGATGAACAACTAACTTCCAGTTCTCAATTGCGAATGACGATCGACCAGTACGGATCGTTAGCCATCTCCATTGATTGATCATCTTACTTCCGATTCTCAGTCGTGAAAAACACTCGACCAATACGAACCGTCAATCAACTTCGTCAATTCTCCAGCTGACTTTCAACTCTCAGTCACAAATGATGGTCAACCAGTACGCACCGTTCGTCGACTCCATCATTGACTCAAACAAATTTTAAGTCAGGGATCTTTTGGTGTTTTCCTTTTTCGATTGGTCCCTAAGATACATCATTTAGACCCTAAATCATAAGGTTTTAACCATTTTCAGCCTAGAAACATAACTAGAACTTTCCCAAGTCAAAATCGTTAATTAAAACTTAGAAAATTAGAAGCAAAAGAGGAGAAAAAGGTCAAGAACCCTAGTTTAAGAACGCAAAAAGTTTCCATCAATTACATCCCCACAATTCAAAGAGCTCTCTGTGGAGTTCATCACCAGGTATGTGGGATTTTACTTGTGGATTTCTTTCACCTATTAGATCCCCATATATCAGTCATATTCTTGATTCCCTATCATGTTTAGACCTAGGATTTAAAAAACTTCATTAGATTATCATGAATTAGTTAGTTATATGTTCTAAATCAGATAACCATGTTATTATTCAGCTTATTGTATGAATTTTAGAACCCTGGTTATGTATTTCTTTAGTTCTTGAATTACACATGCTAGGTAAGATATTTCAGTTATTCAATTATACATGCCTAAGTTATTAATGCATCATTATCAGATTAATTGTTGCATTTTCACTTTGCGTGTTCAGTTTGAGCTATCCAATATCTATAAAAAGTTAGTCATAATCAATTAACCACTAAATCCATTAGAGTAGCATAATATCGAGTTTTGACTAGGGTTTAGCAATACCCAAATAGTCCAAGAACTACTAGCCAAGTAGGTTAAGTCCTCTCTGTGGGCATCATTTTAGTGATCACGCAAACATGCCTTTATACTTGTGGCAGGGTATATTGGGTCCTCCCATTGGGGTGTATATATCATACTCCACATTTAGCTTACGTGGATTTATTAACGGTTATTAGTAGCCCCCACAATTCAGTGAGACTCTATTGCATTGACCATATTTACACTTCAGTTATTATTCACTCTCAGCATGTTATAAATTTGGTCATTGCATCCAATTAGCTCAGCATTCAGTAAATCATGTTCAGAATATTATACTTGCTTTTGTTCTTGTTGAGTTATGTATTATTTCAGCTTTACTCTATCCTTCATGCTTAGTACCTTTCAAGAACTGACACACAGGTGCGGTACATCTTCTAGTGATGTCGGTTCAGGTTCAGAGCATCTAGATCACGTTTAGGTCAGTTTTTGATCTCCAATTTAGCAGAATTAGTGGTGAGTCCTCATTCTCCGAGGACAATAGTCATGAGTTTCTTTTTCAGTATTTATAGTCCTTTAGTTTCAGTTTGCTATATTTAGCGGAAACACGTCCCAACATTTCTAGTCAGTTAAAGGCTATTTTCAAACATAGTTTCGTATTGAGTTAATATGTTCTTTGTATTAAAATCATCAGTTTCATATATCTAAGTTATATTATATGGGTATTCCCCTTCTTTTCATTTTAATTATGATTTAGCTTCCGCATCAGTTTATTATCTCTAGTATGTTCATGATCATGCCAACAGGGTTTGCTTGGGATCATTTGTGGTCATAGGTTCTGTGTCCGCATCTCGAGATTAGTGCGGGGCGTGACAACAAGAAGGCTTGGAGCAGGGGAAAGAGCGCGTCTGTGAAGTTCGATGAACAAGAATTGGTGCGGGGATTTCCAAAGAAGAACAAATAGGGAGAGGATGGGAGTCTTAATAATTAGAAGAATGAAGTGGTGCAATGGTTGTTGATTGCGGCAATGGGTGGTGGGGTGTGGGGAAGAAGAAAATGTTAGGTTTCTAGTAGCTAAGGGTGGGGTGGTAGGGTGTGAGGAAGATGAAGTATGAATAATAATTCGTAAAAAAAAATGAGACCAACTTATATTTTTCTCTTTATTCTTTTTATCGATATACGCTTGTACTTATTAACTTGCCACGTTAGCAATTTGAGTTCATTTAAATTCAATTGATATGAGATCTTAAAAATATGGATGTTGCTTTTATTTAGCAAAATATGACATTTCCTATCAACGATTAATAAAAGATAAATAAAAAGGTATACATTAAAAAGGAAACTTCATCTTTTTCTAATTTGATTCTTTATTTTTGGCTCATCTAATTTTTCTTCTTCTTTAGAACCCAATAGGAAATAATCAATAATAACAAACCTCATTACAAATTAAAAATAATAAAAGCAACATTGTATCTTGGTCATTGCGTCTTGGTATGTATACAAACTTTTTGATGCTTCAAATAAGTTATCAATTTTGTTTTTGTGTTTATTCTTTTGATATATTATTAACATCTATCAATATTTATATCTCATTCAACCATCAGTATACCTTAAAAACATGAACTTCTTAACATGAATTTAAATTATTATAGTGTCTCTTAACTAAAAAAACTCAATTAGTATATTTTATATTTATATTTATTTATTTATATGATATAATATAAAAATAGATACTTTTTTACATTGATGAGTTGTGACTTTTCGAAAGGTTGTGAATTTTTTGATAAGTTGTGAATTTTCTGAAGAGTTGTGAATTTTCTGAAGAATTGTGAATTTTTGAAGGGTTGTGAATTTTTTGATAATGTGACTTTTCTGAAGAGTTGTGACTGTTTAGAAGGGTTGTGAGTTTTTCAAAAAGTTATCACTTTTCTAAAGAGTTGTGACTTTTCTGAAACGTGTTAACTTTTGTAATAAGGATCAATAAACACATGTTCATACTATTATTTGATGATTATATATAGAGGTGTTTCCTCTAATTTTTAAATTATTACTCTTTTTTAAGTTTTTATGCTTCTTCTTCCAAGAAAACCTCAAAAGTGATTTGCAGTCAATGAGTACGTTTGAATTTTAACAGAGAGTAAGATGTCATATAAGTAAGGTTTTGTGAACACATTGTACCAAGCTTAATCCATAATCACACTAGGTTACAAGCATGGATACAAAGATTAGCACTATGAAGATGATGAGGTGTTATTTAGTTACATGTATTCGAAAATTGTTAATTTACTTTGTCTCCAATTTTCGGTATGTTTTTTAACAGAATGTTAATAATTTCTTTTCCAAATTGTATTCTTTACATAATATATGGACTAGATATAGCATTAACATTTTTTTGCAAATTCTTTTGTTTAATCATAGCTTAAAAATATATAGAATACACATTTTGTTCTTTCTTAACTTTATATCCTTATAGTATTATGATTAATTCCTTTTTAAGATATTCATAGGTCACTCAGACGTTATTTTTATTAATGATGAGTTGAGAATTGCGACTCACATAGGGCTTATTATTCAATGATTTAGTGTCCTCAATACCTATTTTGTGCTCATAACTAAAGTTAATATGTTATTATGCAACAATAGAGGATTAAAGGCAAGGCAAGGACATTACATGCGAAAAGGAGCAAAAAAGGTTGACAACTGAATAGAAGTTGAAGTTCGCAAAGGTTACACAGTGACTCTCCGAGTGAACCTCCAGCTCACCAAAAGTTCCAACGAAGTGTCCCATGTTTCGAACCAACTTAGAGAGAAAAAAGGAAATTCAGCGACTCGCCAAAATGGATCGACGATAGCAATCCAACTCATGCCTAAATTTCCAAAATAATTTGTTGCAGTAGTAAAGCCAAAAGGCGAGAAGAAGCAACCGCCGAATCGGTCGGCCAACTCAATTAACCTCGCTGAGTGGACTGCGTACTGAAATTTTTGAGAAGTATAAATTCATTTTTTTTGGAAAGAACCCACAATGTGTATTCCTAAGATTTTGAGAGTTTCTGCATTTTTACACATTGTTGAATAGCTTTGGAAAAGATTTGAACCTCGAATTTGAGATTTTAGGATTCTATCTTTAATTTCGGCATTGATTATTGTTGATGGTTAACAATTCATATAGAAAATCTTACTGGCAATGATTTATTACTTTCGACTATAATTGACTAAAACTCCTTATTTTAGGAGTGTGATCATGTAGTCGAATGCATTAATTAGCTAATAGGTGTTATTTATTATTGATTTTAATGTTGTTTAGAAGTAGGTTCAATTATATTTTCATATTTTAATTGATGAATTGAATTTGAAAATTATGTTCTAGCTTAGCTCTCTATGTTTGATTGAGAAAGAGGTATAGAGTAGATAGTTGTTTGATAGTTATATTAATTGAGTCTTAAAAATCTACCTTGAGAAAGTGGATTTGATTGCGTCTTTACAAACACAACTTGAAAGAGTGGGTCGATTAAGGAATTGGGTTTCTTAGAAATGATAAGCTTGTTGAGGTTTGAGGAACTCACTTGAAATACAATAATTGATCGAGAGATGGCTATTGTATTGAAACCTAGCCTACCAATTGAGATTCAACAACTTTAAGCAACTATAAATTACCCATTACACGAAATTAACTTTCGAATTATCACATTCCTAAGGTACGATCTCTAATTGTTTAATCCCTATGCTAAGTATTTTTTTGGTGAAATTTGGTTACTAATTGCCACTATTTGATAATTATCATTGAAACTTCCTGATTTGATTTCATGTAACGAAACCTTTACTTCTACAAACGGTTATGCCATGTTTTTACTTCCTAATTAAATTATATATTGTATCACGCCCTGTGGGATCGACCCCAACTCCTACTTGGGTTTATACATGTAAGCGACCACCTACACTTAAAATTGAATGAAGTGTAGTTGAGCGTTATTAAAAATGGTCCCAATGTTTGGAGTGATCTTTACAATTATTTTATTGTAGTATTTTCTTGATCTTATTCTATTGTAGTGGAATTTTTTTATTCATGTTTTTTTGTTGGATGATCTAAAACATATGAAGAAATTAGTGTAAATAGGAGTAATGCAAGTTAACTTGAGAACAATAATGTCAATGGCAACTTGCATGATGTCAATGAGGATTAGCTCGAAAGTACCGGTGCTATTTGGTTTCTTTCAATTGTGTAAAATGTGATGTTTCATGTGACCAACATGATGTTACAGTCGTTGCAAATGAAGGGTCTCTTTGAGGACTTTCCCATGAGGATCCTCATGATGACATCCACAACTTAGTGGATGTGTGTGGACCATTTTCATTCAAGAACATCACTCAAGAGTCAGTCTGATTTTGTTGGGTTACCTTTTCTCTAATGGGAAAGCAGCAGAGTGGTTGAATGAGTTACCAAGGGAATCTATCACTTCTTGGGAGTAGCTACGGAAGTCTTTTATGAGAGATTTTTCCCTTCCTCGAAAATGGTTAAGTTGAGGGATAATATTCATACCTTCAAGTAGATTGATGGTGAGCCTATTCATGAAACTTGGTTGAGGTTCCAAAGTTACTTCTTTAGTGTCCTACTCATAGGTTTCTTGATAATGTGTAAATGATATATTTTTACCAGAACCTCAACACGGTCAACAAAGGTGTTGCATACCAACTCATTCAGGGTGGAATCATGAGACTACCATTTGATATAGCATCAATCATGCTTAATGAGATGCCAAAAATTAATTGTGCATTTTACACAAGGGAATACCAGGTGTCTCATTTAAATCTTGGACTAACAAAGGAACAAATGGGAAAAAAACAAGAAAGAGATAAAAACATGGCCAAGATAATGACCCAAATGGACCAATTGATGAAACATGTTATGAGAAGTGGTTCCAAGGTCGTGAATGCAATTAGTTATAATAGTGGAGTTATCACACCTCGAGCCTACACCCTAGGCGGAACTGACACTCAAGAACCATTGATGGCCCCAAGTGAACTCTTACTTATTCAGTGAAAGACTCCAAGCATTATTACAATCATCATATGTATTTCTACACAACTGTTTAATAAAATAATTTAGAACGTTTAAAGGTCAAACATTCAACTTGGCCAAAGTAGCAATTCAAGTGTTAACATAAGAAATAACAATGTAAAGACAACTGAATTACTGATGTGCATTATTACAATGATCATATGCATTTCTATACAACTGTTTAATAAAATAATTTAGAACGTTTAAAGGTCAAACATTCAACTTGGCCAAAGTAGCAATTCAAGTGTTAACATAAGAAATAACAATGTAAAGACAACTGAATTACTGATGTCTATGAAGCCTCTAAAACAGAGAGGAATGTTGAGATAAGACCTTGATCATCCTAACAATGAAACACTAAAAGAAAATGATAAAAATGAGCCGTCTAGGAAGGTAGGAGTTTCACCAGACTCTGAGTGCTCAACTAGATCAACGAGGTGCTGGATGAGGATCATGATAACCCGTGTCTACATCATAAGACGATGTAGGCCTAATGACATCAATACATTGAATGTACGAGTATGCGAGGGGAAAACTAAACATAACATAAGTTTGAAAGGAATCTAAAAGAAACACTTACTTTGGATTTTCTCAACTCATGAATAACTTAACTCAATATAGAGCAATAAAACACATGCAATATATGGAAAACTTGTAAAATAGTGGAAAACAACTTCGTTCAATAAATAATATACAATAACAATCTCAACTTTACTCATATAATAAAGTAATATAGTTTTTGTGGAAGTTTCTCTAACAGAAAACAACCACTATGAGCTAATTGGTGATACATTATCTTGCCCACGCTGCTAGAACTGTCATATACTTTATCGTCATATAAAATGCCTTAACTAAGTGAATCCACTAGTCTATGCTAAAAAGCACTTAAGGAATCATCTAAAAAGTATGATCATTTACTACCCATGATGGCTACATGGTTTATGGAGAGTGAGTTATCTGAAGTCAAACCAGGAGTGGCTTAAGAATATTAGTGGCCTAAAACAAAAATTAAATGGGGTCTTCAACTTGAATCGTCAATAATTTTATATAATTGATTTCTTCTAGTTTTCAACTGATAATATAATCATTCTTGTTTTAAATTATTTTTCATGAGATATAATACTTCAAATATGTCAAATTTCTTCTATAATTCCTTCATTTTTCATGAAAAAATTACTTTTTCTACAAATAGTGTTCAATGTTTGTTAAAAGACAATAACTTATAACTTATTATTATTAAAAATGAGGCCCCTTAAATTTGGGGGCCTAAGGCACATTTCTTTTTTTTAACACAATCGAGCCACCTATGAGTCAAACTCACCCCCATTTTGATGCTTAATACTACTTCAAAATACTCAGCAACTTCTTTCTTTGGTTTGAGATAATTACTCAAAATTTATCTTAAAAGCCCTTTTGGAATTGATTTTCACATTCTTGCTCAAATGTAAAAACATTTACTCTTTAACTGAAAACTAGATCAAAGACTCTTTTGGAAATCAAGGTTTCCTTTATTCTTTAAATGTGAAAACATTTTACTCTTTGGGAATACATAGTCCCAATATACACTTTTGGAAGAAATTAAGTTAAAATTTCACTTTACTCAACTCAAAACTCAAGTCTCAAAACAAAGTTAAAACATTTATAAAAGACTTTTGAAAGACTTTATGAACTTCTCTTAACTTGGATATTAACTTCTCTGGATGTAACTATTGACTTCTCTTGACTTGACTCTTAACTTTTCTTTAATTGAATTATGGATTCAAGGATTTTGATTTATGACAGGAAAGATCTCGTGATATTTAGAAGTGTTTTTATATTGTTAAATATGAAAAGAAGATTAAGAAATCACTGGAAGCAAGTCAGCGACGCTGAGATGCATTTAAATATTTGATACTGAAATAAAATTTTGAAACACTGGAGTCCGCGACCTCTCCGTGACGTGGAGAGAAAAATTTTACATTGAAAGGACAAATCCGCGACGTGGACCGAGAACATGTTCCTTGTCCAATTTTTTTTTCTCGTTTTCTAAACCCAATTTACCTAATTTCAATTCTTTTTTATCAATTCTTTTTTAGATTCAAATACTCAGTATATATACACAAGATCCTAATTCAAAACAACTCTTAAAATGACATGATTTCATCAAGAACTGCACAATCCTATCAAATCTAAAGTACTAAAACGAACTTCAAGAACATAATTTAAGAACATCATACTATCAACTTTCTAGAAATAAATTTTGCTGAAACAAACATGATTGTCGTGTACGTGGACGAACCCAACACTATGAAAGTCTCACATACCTTGTAGGATTAATCCACGGCGAATTCCACAACCAAAATTTCAAGAACTTTACAAATCTTGAACTTCTCTTCTCCTTTCTCCTCTTTTCTCTTCTCTCAAAGTCCTAGCATATTTCTTAATTGCGTAAACTGAATTAACTCAATTTAGATCCCAAATAATTTACTAAATATGCATTTAATTAATTGGGTAAGGAAAAGAAAAATTTCCCTTCAAAAATCCGGATAAAATTTTCCTTATTGTAACAACCTAACTTCAAATGGGCATATCCCACTCATACGAACTCAGAATCGCGCAAACTTGAAAGCGTTGAAAATATTATTTCAAGATCTTTCCTATGATATCTGGAAGCACACCTAACTCATGTATAAATAAGAGTTACGGTTTCTTGAAGTTGGCCAAAAACTCAACTTAACATACTTAAAAATTTTTCCAGATTTTTATATTCTTTCCAAAATCGACCATTCCAATTTTTTAAATCCTTTATAGTCCTTTCAATTAGAGAGATATTAGAGGAGTGAACCTGATGACACCCAATCTAATTCCATGTACATTGATAAGGTTCAGTTCATGTCGAACCAAGTGGGGGGTTCTCATTTGAGCTATCCAAGGTCGGGGCAGAAATCAAGGTTCGAATAGAGATCACGATGATGGTTGGAGAGATTGGGATAAAGAATGGAGAGACCATGGTGCAAATTGGAGATAAATATATGGTAACAAATATCACTATGTGCCTCCTCATGAACGTCAAAAGTCGAAGAAATAAAGGGATGATCCCGAAAGTTTTCGTACTAAGGATATCTGTGCTTGTATCTTAAACAAAGTGGAAGGATCATACAAGCTACTCAAGGAAATGAAACAATGACTTCACACTCGTTTTCTATCAAGGTACTTAAAACTTAGATGGGTCAAATCTCGGTTCATTTGAATCCAAGATCAAAAGAGGGTCTTCATAGTAATACTTTGGTGAACCCAAAGAATGAGGCTTGATGACATGGACACGTCGTGCCATGACATTAAAAAAGGCGATTCATGGGAGGTAACCCACGTTTTACTTTTGTTTTGAATAACGGTTGTTGCATGTGAATACAAATTTGAAATTTAAAGGAAAAGGGTAAATGGGCGAGCCAAAGTCCATTCAGCGAATCGACAAGTAGCTCAGTGAATGCGACTTATCTCGCCTTTTGGACCGACTGAAGGACGATGACTCTTATAAATTCGGCAGACTAAAGTCCACTCGGAGACTCACCGAGTGGATAGGTGGAATTAATAGACCTAACTGATCGAAACGCTAACTGAAGGGTCATAGGTCTTTCAACCATTTTTAATTCAAACCTTATTTTGAAATTTTCGACTCTTGTACATTTACAATCAAAGTTTAGGTTCTATTTTTCATTTCAATATTTTTGTGGATGTCCTTGTGTGCTCAGAAGCTAAAGTATTACTTGTTGTATCCCTTTGCTTTAGTTTCATATCTTTGAAATTGAGACTGGTTGGCCAAACTAGTTTTAAAATTGTAAGAGTTATGTTGAGAATGTGTTTGAGTAGTTTGTAGATCTATTAGTTTCTTTGATTTTGTGTTAAATTATTCATTATATCTAATTCGAATTCAATCATGCCTGATATCTTATTTATCATAATTTAGTTTGAGATTGGCGCTTAAATTGTGGGTTTGCATGTTAGGATTTTGTGTGGGTAAAGTTTGAATAACCTAAGTTTCACAAAAAAACTCAAACTTGCCCAATGATGAATTGGGTGATGTCATTCTTAAGAGAAAAATCATTATTTGTTTGAATCTAGGTCAATTTGGGGAAGTATGAGTGCCTCGGAGTATATGATAGTAATGGGTTAGGCTTGAATGACATAAAATTGGTTTTGAAATTGGATTATTATAGGTTGTGCGTAAAAAACTGGATATTGAGGTGGGAATCTAGCATGTTGGGGTATTTGGCAAGCTGAGTCAAGCTCGCCGAGTGACTCGGTGGTTTGCCAATTAATCCTTGATTACATTTTGGACCTGGAATGTTGGTAATTAATTTGTAACCTTCAGTGATATGCTTGTGCTCACTGAGTAGAGAATATACTATTTCAAGGGACATGTCGTGCGTTGTGATAAATATTATAATTCGATTGACGTGTCACACACCACAATTGATTTTATTATCAAGATACGTGTTTCATGCCGCGACAGATGCATGGACATGTATGTCCCCCGTATGTTCCCGACTGAGAGACAGTCGATGTGTATAGTTAGGTCATACATGAATCACTATACTTGACATTTCATTGCATTGCATTGCATATCATTATCATTTGTTAACTTGTAAGTGCTTTTCTTTGGAACTTGTGACTAGTGAACTTAATCTTATGTGTTGCTGAGTTGTAATTGTTGGAGTGAGGTGGTTGAACTATGCGTTATGTTAATTGTGAGGCATAAGGTTGGAATGTTTTTATACAGGTTGTAGTTGTGGAGGTTCGGTTGGAATGTAAAATACACTTATTTTGTTCCCTTTACTTGTGTTTACAAGTTTACTTGTTGAGTATCTTGCGGTTTGGTACTCGCCCCTTGCTTCTACATTTTTGTAGGTTACGAGTTCGGATCTTCGTGATACTAGAGTTAGTTGTTTGTCATCTCAGTGGACCTTCTTACTCCTATTTTTGATTTGTTCTACTTTAGAGATAACATCATTTAAACTTGTGTTTTCTTTGAAATTCATTGTAATAAATTAGAGGTTTGTGCACGTGATAACCAGGTTTTGAGGATTTAGCTAAGTTAATTGATTATTTGCATTATAAATTGTTATCAAATTTCAGTTATAATTTATTTGCACACTTTATTGAAATTGTTGGGTTTAGGCTAACTTATCTTAGTGAGATATAATTGGTTATCAATGCTCTTCATAAATTTAAATAACCTTACCTAGGAGAATCAATAAGAAACTCTTTCTCTTTTACTGTATCAATTATTTTGTTTTAATTATCTGGATTTTTATTATTCGTGGTACTATGTTCTCATTTTATTCACACTATCTACGGATAAATATAGCTTGGATTAGTTAAGTTGCTTGCGGTCTTACTCTAAACAGTTTAAGTGATTAACTTAATCAAACAAACTTTAGGCTAAACAATAAATATCATTTATAATATTTATCCTATTTTGAATATATAAACACCTAATTTTAATTGAGGTTTTGTCAAAAGCATGATTCTCTTTTTGGATCATGGGGAGAAATGAAGAAGAGACAAAGAGCTAAAAAGTATAAAAAGAGTAATACATTAAAAATAATTTCTTATGGTTAATAGAAAGCATGCATAGGGGATGTAAAAGAACCTAATTCAACCCCAAAGCAAGCTTATGAAGTGAGGATTGTTCAAGTCTATATAAGTAGATTGCTAGTCCATTTCCGAATGCTTTTATCCACTCTAACACCCCCGGTTACGCTCAGAACCAACCGAAGCTTGGACTGGAAGTCTAAACAGGATTGGACCTAATTATGATATCATGTAAAGATATGACTCATGCTCTTAAGACTGACCATCAGTCTATTCGCCAACCAATATGACTCTTTTAGCCATGGGATCAGAGGCAAGTGATAAGAGATGGTTTAGTTCATTATTTAAGATGCATATAGTATTTATCAGATAAAACGTTAATTGTTGAATTAAGTGACCAAATTATGGCTTGCAAATCAAACGAACAGAGAATTAAACTAGCTGGCCAACAGATCCCAGAAAACCTCTGGTTTTTTGTGTTGTGAAATACATAATGCCTGAAAAACAAGATATGCAATTAATTTAAATGAACAAAATAAAAAGGAGTGATAATGAAAAATATTAATTAATTAAATTACCTGCATGGAAAAAGCTATATGAATCAATAAGGATTCATCCCATGGCTTTCCAATAAATTGAAGACCAATAGGCAAATGAGACTTATCATAACCAACCTAGACAAAATATTAAATTAATTTGAATAAATAATTAAAATTAAAAGTGTTATCATATTTTAAGAAGATAGAGAGAGAGCATACATACGGGTACAGTAATAGCAGGCAATCCCAGAAAATTTCCTGCTATCTGGTATCGAACTAGTGCAGCTGAAATAATCATCAAGTTTAATTTTCTCGTAATTATTTTTTATGAATAATAGTAAAACCCCTTAGTCCCATCGACTCATACTATCTATACTTATGCAGATCATTGGGGAGAGCTTTTGGTATGCCGAATTGTCCTTAATTTTCCTTATGTTGTATTCAGAGATGGTTCTTTATGTACATATATAATACTGATTAGTAGCTCCATCACTTATACTAATATATACTAGGTGTTGGGGATGTTTTCATCTATGTATGTATATATATTTCTCTATTTTGATATTTGTTTCTTGCTTTCCTTATGTATATATATCTTCTATGTATGCGCTAGCCTGTTACTTTTGGTTATATATTCATTTAATGACTTCTATAAAATCAGACTACAAACAGGGATTAGTTACTCACTGCCTTGACTAGCCTTAAATATGATGAATTCATTGATATTGAAACTAGCAAAGACAAATATTCAGATGAAACAACTTGATAATTAACTATTACTCTCTCTCCACACTTTTAATTGTCATGGTTTCATATTTTAGAGTCAACCTATAAGAAATTTTTACTAATATATTTTGTATCATATTGATATATGCGAAAAATTACAACTTATATATATTACTTTTCGTATAGCTTTTGAATATCAGTTTTTTTTGTTTAAAAAATCAAATTAATGTAATCTAGTTTAACTTTAAAAAGTAGTTAAATTTATATATTTGTAAAGTGCGTAATAAATAGTATAAGTCACAATAAATATTGAGAATTCAAAATAAATATGAAAAATTTGAAATGTGTCAGTACGCCAGCGGGAAAAAGTGTATATGTATATATGAAAAAATAAATTAAGATATATGAGTATGTATGTTAATAATAAAATGAGGTTCATAAATATATATATATATACCTCCATTTATGTAGTCGAGTTCCCCAGTGTGGCGAGTGTCGTTGCCTATGTTGTAAGCCGTAACCCTACACAAGTAGTATATATTTGACAAAATTGATATGTATGTTTAAATTTATTTGATTAAATATACGTACGTACGTACCCTGTTGTTGGTGTAACAATCACATCTGCCATGCTAAATATTCTTTTGTGAAACTGCAGCTGTCGATTTCTGGACGTGAAATAAAAGGGACAACGTACACTTTATTTACCTAATTGATCAAATTAACCAGTCTAAATTAAACTTCATTTAGGTTAGGATGTATGTTTGCAAATAGGATATAGATTATCTAGCTAGTGGGCAGATGCTAATTAGAAAGATTCTATGAGCTAGCTAGCTTTCGTCGATCATGAAAACTCACTATCAATTCCTATAAATTTCATATGAAAAGTGTCTGAATTTTAGACCATACGTATTATATTGTTGTGTACATACGTCTTCGTCGGGCATAGCATGATCATCAAGGTATAACATGACTTAACTTATTCAGACTCTACTCCTTGGTGGTTATATACATTGATTACATTAATAACATGACTTAACTAGTTATAATATATATATATATATATATATATATATATATATATATATATATATATATATATATATATATATATTTATATTTAATCCAGCTAGCTTTCATGTTATGTTTCACATGCTATTCAAATTTCTAACACAATACAAGATATTCTCATGACAATTAATTAACAATAAACGAAGAAACTATGTAATCTACTAATAGTTATATGTTGGAAAATATGAGGGATCTATATATATATATATATATTGCTCGTAGATATGATGAGAATTAGAAAGCATGGAGTATCAGTACTCTCTTAACTAAATATTCATTGGCATAATTGGTTATAAATTAATTTTGTGATGTAGTTTAAAAATTCAAGCCTTATGTTAATTAAAATACAAGATTAAATTAAACCAGAGAATGGGATGAATGATTAAAGTTAGCAGTGATGGAGGTTTTTAAACTGATGGTAGCGGTATATAAATCGCAAAAGTTGAAGCGTCTATATATATATATATATATATATATGTTTGGACTGGACTGGTGCATTCATTTTGGAGATAATTTTTTTATTGATACACTCTATAAAAGATTGATTGATGAGGAATAACAAAACAATTCAAATTCCCTTCCTCAGTTATTAGAATCAACCTATTTTTAAGGTTTAATATTCCCCTTTTTTTTAATTTGTTAGGTGTTCAGTTAGTGTTACACCAAAAATAAATCATATATAATGTTTCCCTTGAGCCAGAAATTAATTAATTAAAAGTTAGCAACAAGAGTAAGTCTGAAATTGTGGTAATTACCTAATTCTTTGAGCATTCAAATACTCCTGGCTACTGAAGGAACCATATACAGAAACTGCAACTCTAGCATCCCATCCTACTTCATCTTTATTCCTAATATATTCAAAACAAATTGTAAGTATATCATTTATCATTTGAAGTACTGCATTCAGATTCAAAATAAATTCCTATAAGTATATCATTTAGTAGAAGAGTACCAATATAGTAAAGAAAGAAAGAAAGAAAGAAAGAAAGAAAATTAATTAACTTACATTTTTTCTAGTTCAGGACCAATTGAAGTACTGCATTCAGATCCAATTGTCACATAATGTGCCAACCGCATTACCTCTAACTCTGGGATTGTAACTTGTATGGTCTTTAAAATATAAATCACAACAATGTTAACATGATTAAAAAGAATATATATATATATATATATATATATATGAGATGCTTCTTTAGTACAACTCAAAAGAATTTACTTGTATTTTCTCTCTCTCTATATGTATATATATTTGAAGTAATTAGTTTTTCATGGATATGATTTTCAGATATAATTTGATAATGTACAATTACATAAATTTTTAACTTTAGTTGAAAGACTAATAAGTGTCACAAATATATAAACAAGTAACATGATATTGAAGTGTTTAATTTGAGACTTGAGGCTATTGAAGTGTTTAATTTGAGACTTGAGGCTAGTTTAGTGAGAAAAGAGAATGTGCGTTAAATGATCAATGTTGATTACAGAGGCTCCTATATATTTTTATGAAATATATATGACACTTTTTAGACTAATACAATACCATTAGATTTTTAATCATTTCAACATGTTATATTTATGTCAATGCATTTGTGTGTGTACAAATTGTTTGATTAATTAGTCATCTAGCCACTTGTTTCCCAACAAATTAATAGTCTATTTCAACATGTTACATGATTGTTTTTACCTCATATAAAAGCACTTATATTATTATAATCCTATTTGACAATCAATCATTGAAGGATTCACTTATAGTTATTCAAGTATGAATAATCAAAATGGTGTAGACATAGTATTAGAATAAACTCAAGTTTCATTGAGAATGTAAAGGATTCATTCATTTCAGTTGTAGTTGAGGGCAATACTCTATATTAAACTTCGTCACTTGACTTTGCTATTGTAGTCTTTCTTAAAAGCTCAAAAAATACTATTGTTTGCACCAAGATAAATATTGTTGTACTAATACCTCCCTAGTTTATATCTGAGTACCTAAGGGTAACTGTGAAATAATGTTGCATATTTCATTTGATATATCTAAGTATTCCGTTGACACCTTGAAGATGTTCACTATCTGCACTCTACATAAATTGACTTATCAGATTTACTTCATGTTATCACCTACATATATACCATATAAGTATAATTGTGCCTCTCTTGAAAAGAAGGAAGGGTTTTCTCTACTATACATGCTTGAATACAACATGAAGTACGAGTACGAGGCTCCACATACATGTTTAAGATCATATAATATCTTTTTTAAATAGACAAACGTGATTGTGATATCTAGGATCAAATTGTTGACTCATAATATACAACTTCCTGTTGATTTCCATGTAAAATTGCATTTCTAACATCATTTATGTATATTCGGAATTCATAAACTTCAAATTCTAGATCTTCCTCTTCTGATAGTTTTGAGGTAAGATAATTAAGTAAGTAGTGTTATACTACGTCTTTTTTAGGCTTGAAACATGTTTAAACATATAACCATTTTCAATTACTGAAGAACTAACTTGCTAGATGATGTTCTCTACAAGAAAAATGAAATATTAGGAAATGATTAAATTACCTCCCAACCATAGTTGTCGCGCAATTTTTCTAAAGCTCGAGAACAACAAACTCTGATTTCCTCATTGCAGTCATTAAACCACTAAACAGAAGAAACAAATACAAAAAAAAAAGTTTGAATAATGTGCATGTATATGACTAATAGAAAAGGAAAAACTAGCAAGGTTAATAAAATGACACAAACCTCCCCATATTTGGCTAATCTGATATTAGGCATAGGCCTTGGTGACTTGAGCAGAGGAAAATATAATTTTGGCTGCGATAAAGAAATCGATAATAAGTACATGTTATAAATACATAATTTTAAGGAGAGAGAGAATTTTTACGAGAGCGGTTTGAGAATGATGTGATGAATTGGGGCCACTGATAGCTGCATAACTGGAAATTAAGTCAACTGATTAAATTTGTACATTCTAAATTAATTTTTTAACTTTAAAGCTAGCTAGTAAATAATACTAACACTAGAAGTGCATCTTCAACTGTACCAGCAAGTATCCCTACCATTCCAACCGTCCAATTCAGAGGAAGAACACTGACCAACAAGAGATCGTCGAGGTAAGAATCAATATATATTGGGAATTGACGTCATTTCTTGGAATTATGTTGCAATATCTTGATCATGTTCTGGACTAGTGAACAAAATAGTTACATACCCCGAGTGTGATACACGTCCAAAGCTTGGCTTTAAACCAACAACTCCACAAAGAGCAGCAGGCATTCTTACAGAACCTAAACTTATTCAGAACAAAAGAAAATCAGTGAATTTATATTAAGATTTAAGCACTTACTTGGTTTGAATAGGTCTTTATTATAAACAACCTAAATAAAATTTTAATATCATTGGGAAATGGTTATTGATTAATATGTCACCACCAACCACCTAGGTCATCATCATTAATGTCAACCACTATTAAAGTTGCCAACAACTTTTATCATCACAATCACCACGGTAAACTACTATCATTGTCAGACACTATATACTAGTCCACTCGCTACCACATGCATCACCTCCATTATTATAGTTATAATATCCAATGCAACCACAACTGTTGCATCACCCTCCACCATCATAATCAATCACTACAACCACTACAGGCAATCGATCCCTATTACTAATCCACCTCCACCATCATAATCAATCACTATCACCACTACAGGCAGTCCCTATTACCAATTACCTCCACCATAGCAACTAGCACCACAACCAACTACAGCCAACACATCATCAACAACCACACATTCTTTTTCATCACAATCACCACTAGCAACCATCATCGCTACCAACCACTATTGTTATCATATCGGTGTTTTGAATATTTCAATAAGCTCGTATGTGTTTTAGGAGTAGTTTACATATTTGGTTTGCACACTACGGTTCAACGGAGTCTCAGGCACTCAAATGAAAATTTTGGAGAAACCAAATTCTTATGGTGTTTGGTGTAGGATTTTTCTAGAAGTACATGACCAAAATTCAAGCTAGAAGATGACATAGGACAGAAGAATATTGAGGAAGCCCACACCAGAATAAATAGCTATATTTTAGTTATTCATAGTTCCCTAGTTTGTTTAAAATTATGTTAGATACTGTTAAGTATTAGTTTCTCAATTTCAGCAAACAAAAACTTAGTTTTAGCAGATTTTTAGCATTACTTTATAGCATCTTAGTTAAGCTGCGATGTATTTATTCAGTCTTATATTATCAATCGAAGACGTACTTTTTTCATTTTTTTCTTCAATCATCTCTTATTCTCCTTTGTTTAACACTAACAATGGCATCAAAGCCTTTTATATCTTAAGGGACTTGTGAGAATTTGTGAGTTAAATTGATTGAGTAAAACCCAAACATAATCAAGCCATTTCATAAAATTAGCTTGCAGAATGTATTTTTTTCATCAATTGCTCCTCGAGCCAGCTTTTGATGGAGAAAACTATCATGTTTAGGTTGTTAGGATGGAAAGTAATCTCTTGTAACACCTAGGAAATTGGAAATTGATAGAAAAGGAAATTCAGTGGTCTACGAGACAGACAACGGCTCGTAGGACTTCCTTCTGGTAATTGCCGGGGAGGTTACCATAGAACTGAAGTTGAGTTTTTAGAATTTCAAATTTCTGAAATTTGACCTACGAATAATCATGAACAAGACGAGTCGTAGATCAGTTTCATATAGGTATAGGGATCGTAGAAGGTTTGATGGTCCATAGAATAGTATTGTAGGAAGTTGGCCAATTTTAGGCCTTCTAACTCGACCTACAGTTGGCAGTAGGATCCGTACAACCTGTATGTCTAAACTGTAGGGTCCTCCGACATATGACAGAGATGCAATGTGGGCATTTTTTTAGCCTTGTAGATTTGGAGAAGGCGTTTCATATCCCCAAGTGGCAAGCTGCAATGATTGAGAAGAGTGAGACCTGACATGTTGAGAATTTACATACTGAATAATCTTAGTTATTGTTGAGTTGAGCACACTGAAATCTAGGATTAAGGAGTGTTGAGTCCATCCCATAAATTTTTGGTCAACTTTTGTCATTCAATTGTTATAAATAATTGGTAAAAAAGAATAGTGAGAAGACTTGAAAATAAAGATTTAGTAGTTGACAATTGGTAAGATTTGCAAACTTTTTTTGATTTTGCTACATTAATCTATGTCATTAGTGACATATGTATGATTTTCTCTTTCTATAAATAGAGAATTCTTGCTCATTTGTAAAACATACCAAGTTAGAGAGAGAAAAACTATTTTGAGAGCAAAGTGAGGTATTTCATGAACTATACAAAAAATTAGTCTTGAAGAAAAATAGATTGTGAGCGATATTTTAGTAAGGTGAAAACCAAAAAAGTATTATTCCTTTTCAGTGTGTAATACTCACTTTGAGTATTGTATTTGTGACTACAAAGTGTAAAATTCCTTAATATAGTGATATTAGTTGCTCCTCTTGGCCCGTGATTTTTTTCTTATTTAGAAGGGTTTGCACGTAAAATTCTTGGTGTCGTTATTTTCCCATTTTATTTCTATTACTTTTACCATATATATTTTTGTGTTTATCTGTGTTGTCCCAACAAACTGGTATCAGAGCCAAGGTTTTTTCTGATTATGCTCTGTGGTTGCAGCACAGTCTAAACTTCCACATCAGAAAAATTTACTTTGATTTTTTATAAGAATATTTTTGGGGAAAAACGATATAATTTAACACAAGTAGAATGGTTACTTTGAATGGTGTTAATTATGTCATTTGGAAGGGAAAAATGGAAGATCTGTTTTATGTTAAGAATTTTTACAAATCAGTATTTATCACTGTAAAGCCTGATAATAAAACATATGAAGAGTGAAATATGTTGCACAGATAGGTTTCTGAACACATTAGGCAATGGATCGACGATAATGTGTTGAACCATATTTCTGGGGAAACACATGCTCGAATCTTATGGGAGAATCTTGAAAGTTTGTATGCTAGGACGAGTGAAAACAACAAAATGTTCATAAAAAGCAGATGTTGAGTTTACAGTATCATGATGATTTTCAATGACAGATCATCTGAATAATTTTCAGGGAATCATGAACCAATTATCTGTTATGGGCATCAAATTTGATGAAGAAATCCAAGGCTTGATCTTACTTAGTTCCCTACCAGACTCTTGGAAAACATTTAGAACTTCATTGTCAAATTCTGCGCCTGATGTGTGATCTCTATGGATTCCGCCAAGAGTAGTGTCTTGAACGAAGAGATGAGAAGAAAAACTCAAGGTTCTTTTTTGTCGGATGTCCTGATAACAGACCCAGGGGAGGAACAAAACTCATGGTTCTCATAATAGAGAACAAAATATGAGCAAATCCAGGGGAAGACTAAAGGATATTTAGTGCTATCACTGTGGCATAAAAGGGCACACAAAGAAGTTCAGCAGGAAGTTGAAGAGGGAAAACAAAAACAAAGAGGAAACTAAAGAAGATGACAATGAAAATTTCCTAGCCACCATTACCACCGAAGATATTTTTACTGTCTTGATGCGGATATGATTATGATAAATATTGTTTGTGATGAGTCAAGCTGGGTTGTGGACACTGGTGCCACATCTCATGTGACATCAAGGAAAGATTTTTTTCTTTCTATACTTTAGGTGATTTTGGGACCTTGAGTATGGGTAATGAGACTGTTTCTAGGGTGGTTGGTATTGGTACAATTTGTTTGGAAACTAGTGTTGGAACTAAATGTGAAACGTGCTCCTGATGTTCTTCTGCACCTAATTACTCTTGGTGTTTTTGATGATGAAGGATATGTTAGTACCAATGGTGATGGAAAATGAAAGCTCATTCAGGGTTCCTTCGTTGTGGCTCGTGGTAACAAACGTCGTGGTCTATACTAGACTGCAACCTCTGCTTTTGTTGATATGGCGGATGCGGTTGAGAGCGATAACTCTTCAACGTTATGGCATAGAGACTTACCCACATCATCGAGAAAGGACTTAATGTTCTAGATAAGAATTTTTTTTGTCAAATTTCAAAAGTGCTAAATTAGAAAAGTGTGAGCACTGTTTGGTTGGTAAACAAAATAGAGTTTTCTTTAAGTCCTAACCTTCTTCGAGAAAGACAAAGTTGTTTGAGTTGGTGCTCTCTGATTTATGTGGACCAATAAAGACAAAGACATTGGGTGGTGCACTCTACTTTATCACTTTCATTGATGATTGATCGAGAAAACTTTGGGTCTATGTCTTCAAGACTAAAGACCAAGTGTTAGATGTCTTCAAGCAGTTTTAGGTTTCACTCGAAAGAGAAACTGGAAAGAAACTGAAATGTATTCGTACTGGTAATGGTGGTGAATATTATGAATCACTTGAAGAATACTGCAACCATCAAGGTATTAGACACCAGAAGACTCCTCCCAAGACTCCTCAACTTAATGGTTAGGATGAGAGAATCAAAAGGACCTTGATGGAAAGAGTTAGATGTTTGCTTTCTGAAGCAAAGTTGTGGAACTCATATTGGGTTGAGGCTTTATTAACCGCTGCACATGTTATTAATATTTCTCCTGTTGTTTCTTTGCAAAGTGATGTACCAAATAGTGTTTGGTATGCAAAGGATGTTTCCTATGACCATTTGAGAGTATTTGGTTGAAAAGATTTTGTAAATGTGTCAAAAGATGAGAGGTCATTGTTAGAACCAATCAAGAGTGTGCATCTTCGCTGGATATGGCCTTGATGAATTTGGTTATAGGTTATATGATCCAATTGAAAAGAAACTTATGAGTTGTCGTGATATTATTTTTATGGAAAATAAAACAATTGAAAATATTGACAAAGCGGAGAAGGTAGAATCTTCAAGTTTTAATGGTATAGTTCATCATGTTGAAGTTCCTCACACAAGTGTGCATGATGTTGTTGGGCTTGATGATCATGGTCCATAATCATGTATTGAATCAAATATGTTGATGTTGATAATAACAATGATATTGTTATTGATGATCCTTTTGCTCATGAAGTTATAGACGAATCAAATATTTCGCTTAGGAGATCCACAAGATAGCGGTTTCCTTCCTCCTATTATTCACCCAATGAGTGTGTGTTACTCATTAACGGGGGAGAAACATAATGTTATGAGGATATAATGATAGATGAGCACAAGGATCAACGGATTGAAGCCATGCAAGATGAGATGAAGTCTCTGCATGAGAACCACACTTATGAGTTGGTAAAATTGCCCAAGGGCGTAAGAGCTTTGAAAAACAAGTTAGTGTTCAAAGTTAAATTTGAAGAACACAACTTGAAGCCAGGTACAAAGTTAGATTGGTTGTTAAGGGATTTAGTGAAAGAAAGGGTATTGACTTTGATGAAATATTTTCTCCTATTGTGAAAATGTCCTCGATTCGCATAGTTGTAGGTTTGGTTGCTAGTCTTGATTTAGAGATTGAGCAGATGAATGTGAAGATGGTTTTCCATCATGGTGATCTAGAAGAAAAGATTTATATGGAACAACTTGAGGGCTTCATAGTAGATGGCAAAGAAAATTTTGTGTGCAAACTCAGAGAGAGTCTATATGGCCTAAAATAAGCTTCTAGACAGTGGTACAAGAAGTTTGAATATTTTATGAGGGAGCAAGGATATAAGAAAACTTTTTTAGATTATTGTGTATTTCTACAAAATTTTCTGACAATGATTTTATCATCCTTTTGTTGTATATGGATGATATGTTGATTGTGGGCAAGAATACTTCCAAGATTAACGAGTTGAAGAAAGAGGTGTGTAAGTTTTTTGCTATGAAAGACTTGGTCATGACAAACAAATTTTGGGTATGAGAATTACTCGTCTCATATATGAAAAAAAGATTTATTTGTCCCAGAGAAGTATATTGAACGTGTACTTGAGCGCTTCAATATGAAGAATGCTAAGCATGTTAGCACACCTCTTGTTGGTCATATGAAGTTGAGCAAGAAGATGTGTCCTAAATCTAGGGAGGAAAAAGAGAACATGTCCAAAGTTCCAAATTTCTACATCATCAAAAATCTAATGTATGCAATGGTATGCACTAGACCGGATGTTGCTCACGCAGTTGGTGTTGTTAGCAGATTTCTCGATAATCTCTAGGAAAAGAGCATTGGGAAGCTGTGAAGTGGATACTCATGTATCTTAGGGGAAGATCAGATGAATGCTTGTGTTTTGGATCATCAAATCCAATCTTGAAAGACTATACAGATTTTGATATGGAAGGTGACCTTGTAAACAAAAAATCCACTACTAGATATTTGTTTACTTTTTTAGGGGAGCTATATCATAGCAGTCAAAGTTGCAGAAGTGTGTTGCATTATCTACAACTGAAGCTGAGTATATTACGGCTACTGAAGCCGACAAGGAGATGATATGTCTAAAGCGATTTCTTCAAGAACTTATTTTGAATCAGACGGAGTATATTATCTATTGTGACATGCAATAGACTTGAGTAAGAACTTCATGTACCATGCAATAACAAAACACATCGACACCAGTTCGTGATTAAGTGGAGAGTGAATCATTTCACCTCAAAAAGATCCACACTAGTGAAATCCTGCATATATGCTAACCAAGACGATACCGAAAGACAAGTTCGAGTTATGCAAAGAACTTGTAGGTATGAGCTCTCTCTAAAGAAAATGAAGATACCTCCTTTCAGTGAATGGGACTGGAGGGGGATATCTGTAGAGTCCATCCCATAAATTTTTGCTCAACTTTTGCTATTCAATTGCTACAAGTAATTGGTAAAATGGAATAGTGAGAAGAGTTGAAAATAAATATTTGGTAGTTGGCAAATTAGTAAGATTTGCAAACTTTTTTTTGAATTTGCTAATTTACCTATGTCATTAGTGACATATGTATGATTTTCTCATTCTATAAATAGAGCATTCTTGCTCATTTGTAGAACACACCAAGTTACAGAAAAAACCCACTTTGATAGCAAAATGAGGTATTCCATAAACTATACAAGAAAAATAATATGTGAAGAAAAATAGATTTTGAGCAATATTTTAGTAAGGTGAAAACCAAAAGAGTATTGTTCCTTTTGAATGTGTAGTAGTCACTTTACTTATTTTATTCGTGACAACACAGTGTAAAATTTCTTACTATAGTGATATCAGTTGCTCCTCTTGGCCCGTAGTTTTTTCCTTATTTAAAAGGATTTTCACGTAAAATTCTCGGTGTCGTTATTTTTTCATTTTATTTCTATTACTTTTAACATATATATTTTTGTGTTTATCCGTGTTTTGCCAACAAGGAGAACATCCTTACTCTAACTTATCAAGAAAAAAAATATGGAATCCTTGTGATAGAAGGAATGAACAAATATGTGAATTTTGTCACCTATATTAATGATATCTTTTATAGCCTTGGTGAAGAAGAAAGTTATTTTGCCATGTTAAGCAAATCAATTGTAGTGTTACCTTATTTGAAGACGTAAGTAAAAAGAGAAATGACGAAGACCATTAATCTTCTGGATGAATGTTAAAGAATTGAAGCTAAGCCTGCCTAGGAACATTCAAAGTGAATTATTAAAGGTTTGAACGAAGAAGAGAACAGGCAAGAAATCATAAATTAAATTATTCACAACCTCAGATATTTGAAACAACGTCATGTTAGTTACCGCCCTAAAGAAAAGCCCTCCTAATTTCAGAATTAGTAAAGCTTAGGCCTATTTTTTAAAATACATTTTGAATATCCATTATTAACTATTATAGTACAAATATTTACATTGGGAAAAAATAAATGAGAGAAACAAATATCATAAATATTGTTATGTTAGAAAGTTTAGTGAATAATTACCTCCTCCATCGACACCAATGGCAGCAGGACATAATCCTGCCGCCACAACAGCAGCAGAACCACTAGAAGAACCGCCGGCAATCCTTCCAATATTGTAGGGATTTCTAGTAGTTCTATAAGAAGAATGAATATTCAAGAAGTATATAATTACATGATTTTTCACCTCTAACATAAATTAACTATAACACATATTTGTTCAAACTCTTCAAAAACATTGTGCGAGAGATAGTGATGTTCTTTGGCTTATAATTTATTTCCGATTAAAATAAACATAAAACACAAATTGTTCTTACCCATGATGAGGATTTATACCACTAGTTCCAGCACCAAGCTCATGCATGTTTGTTTTCCCCACCAATATGGCACCGCACAATCTCAAACGTTTCACACACTCCGCATCATCCTTGCATTGTCTTACCTTATGCATCCATTTTGTACCTCCTGCACGTCATTTGGATAATCATGATTCATAACAAATGAAAAACTTTAAATATATATAAATGGAATTCAAATGTAATATATTAATGCATGTACTACACAAAAACATTGATCTAGAGTTGATAAATAAGGAAGAAAGGTATACAATATTTAAGTGCGATTACAGATCTAGAGTTCAATAATCAAATTAACTTCCTATTTATATATTGTAATAATAGACTAACATCCTAACTAATTACTTATTAGACAAAATGGTCAAATGTCCCCGCAAGCTATTACCCAGTTTTCAGCTATACACTTAAATTTCACGAGCCACTTGAACTGTTTAAAATTGAAATATATAGCCCCCTAAAAGGTCACACCCACATTTGTGTTAGAAAGTGAATACACTTGTCTGCCACATCATATTAATTATCTTTTCAATTAAAAAATTATTATCTCTTTCTTTATTCTATTTTCTTTTATATTTTTTTTTCTTCTCTTTCCAGCCCATTTCTTTTTTTTCTTTTTCTTTTTCTTTTTACTTGGCATTTGTTTGATGAAACTTTTTTTTCATTGAAAAGAAAATTTCAAGTTTTATTTATGATAGTTTTAATCTTATAGTAATGAAATTCCAAGTTTTATAATTTAAAGATAAAATTACAAATTTTTTATAATCTTTCATTTTTGCCATTTGATTAATTTTTTTCCCAACATTTTCCTCTTCCTTGCAAACATCAAAAGCTTATCAATCAACCCAATTCACTTCTTCCTTCCTACAATAATATTATCAAGTCTTAAACCTTTGATATATCAAAAAAAAATCAAGTTTTGGAGGAGTTAATGATATGTTTCATGTTTTCATCATCGATGACCGCAACAATAATTTTGAAAGGTAAAATCTAGCGAGAATTTTATTCCTAACCGTTTCATCAACATTTTTATTGATACTCAAGTTATTTTCATGGATGAGTTTGTCAAATTTTTCAAATTGAGGTAATGGATACATAACAATGGATTTTTTCACTATTTTCAAAAATCTCAAATGCGTTCTTTGACAATCAAAAATTCTTTCCAAATTTGAATTTAAATTATTAAATTAGGACACCAAAAATCAACATAAGAATTTTCTAACTCATTTGATCATGTGTTTAGTCATGATGATTAATAATTTTAATCATATTAATAAAGAGTTGGTTTTTAGAATTTTCTAATTTCATGTACAAATTGAATAATCAAAATTCTAAAGTCAAGAGGGATAATGAAATTTCATGGTGAATCCAATAAATGTGATGGTCGCAGCGGCTAAAAGATGGTCAGTAGTGGAGAGATTTGGTTTATGTTGTTGTGAAAGAGAAATTGATTTTCATAATGAATGGAAATGTTATCTAAATTCTATACCAATTTATTTTAAACAAACCAACTAATTAAATTAATTTAGTGCTGGCAATTTAAGCCCACTTTTTATTGACCCGCTCAAATAGCCCATCAAATAGGGGTTGAAAGAGTGATTTTAAATATGGGTATTATTTGGGACTATACCCATATTTTACCCATTAAAAATATGGGTATATTATGGGTAAACTACGGGTCAATTATGGGTATTGCAAATTTTCTCCAAATTTTCAAAAAACCTTCTGTTACCAAGTTTTTTTAAAAACAATTTTTCAAAACTTTCATATATGGATCCCTATTAATATTTCAACTTTCGACCTCCAACCCACTTTCCAAAAAAAAATTAAAGTTTATTTTTTAAAAATATTTTGAACTTCAAAAGTTCATTTTAAACAAAAGTATTTTTCAACTTCAAATATTTATTTTTCACCCTACCCTGGACCCATCCACCCAGTCATCGTCCCCTCACACCCACCCCCTACCCCCAACCAACCCCCACCCTTCAAAAATATTAAGTTTGTTTTAAAAATATTTTTAACTTTAAATTTCTTCACCCTACACAAGAACCCCCCCCCCCCCCCAAAAAAAAAAATTAAGTTTGTTTTAAAAAAGTTTTTTCAACTTTAAATATTTATTTTTTCACCCTATCCTGGACCCACCACACCCCAATCATCGTCCCCCCACCCCCGACCCTTCAAAAATATTAAGTTTGTTTTTAAAATATTTTTAACTCTTAATTTTTTCACCCTACCCTAGACCCCCTCCCCCCTGGTAGCCCCCTATCAGCCCCCCCCCCCCCAAAAAACCCCAAAAGTTTTTAGTAGTTTTTTATTTTTATAATAAAATAAATTAAATGAAGTATTTTCAACATATTTCATCTAAAAAAAAGAATAAAATATTTTCTCCACTTTGAATTCTTAAGCAAATAATTATTTATTCATGAAATATGGGAAAACTAGTATTTTACCCAACCCATTTTCACCCATATCAAATATGGGCGGGTTGAATGATTACCCATTTTATGTTTATCCATTTTCAACCCGCCCATTTGCCGCCACTAGACTAATTCAACAAAATGGAGGCCAAATTTCTACTCTGCTTCTGCTAAGCTTATGGAATTGACATGTTGTTTCTTAGATTTGCATGACATTAGATAATCACAAAAGTTAACCAAGTTTCCTGCAATGGATCTTCTTGTACTTGAAAAAGCAGCCCAATCAACATCACA
Source organism: Solanum lycopersicum (assembly GCF_036512215.1). Taxonomy (NCBI): domain Eukaryota; kingdom Viridiplantae; phylum Streptophyta; class Magnoliopsida; order Solanales; family Solanaceae; genus Solanum; species Solanum lycopersicum. The sequence goes on from NC_090811.1 coordinate 29,921,633, forward strand.
GAAAAGTTAAAGTACGATAGAATACTAGATGATATCAAAAAATTTGTACCTAGGGCCTACTTCAACTTATCTCACAACTCCAAGAGACTTCCAAGTGTAATGATACTCTAGGTATTTTCTCCTTTCTGCATTCTTTTCAGCGTTTAAAGTGTTCTTAAACAGATCCTAAGCCATCTATGACTCACGAAACTGATAGTTCGGTCAATTGGTCATTCGTTTTGCTTTTGAGCAAGATTCGTACTTTAGAGTTTTTGAAACTTGAACAGTTGACTTTAGTCAAAAAGATTGGGAAGAAGGGCTCATAATGAAATTGTAGCAGTTTTCGTTAGCTTTGGAACACTGAGTTTAGTCTAAAAGGACCTTTGTTGCGAATCCTAAGGCTTTCAGACTCATTATGAGTCCCCTTGTAGAATTTGAGTTAAAATGGAGTTTAGATATGGGATCCACTTCTCATCGAAAAGGTTTCATTTATTTTATTCAGAGTTTTGGATTTTCAATTTTTTTTTAACTCAATTATTTTATTCGGGGTTTTCTACATCTATAAATAATCCATAAGATTAATTATTGAGAAAGAAGGATACAATGATAAAAAAAACATTTGATTTAGGTTTTTTTATTTTCTTCTTTTTTATTTATTTTACATCTTTTCTTTGAATGATTGGTTGTAATTTCTCTATGTCTATGTGAAATTGAACTTCTCTTTCTTGAATTATATTTACTTAAAATATGATTGTTTAGTGATTTTAATTTTGCATGATTTGTTTATCATATTAGTTATTCTTATATTCTTGTGATTACTATTTTGATGTTTGATCACCATTAGAATAAATTTATTATCTTCTTCTGAACTTATAGAGGGATGGAACGTGGAATATAAGGAGCATGATCTTTTCTTGCATATCAGTTGAATTGATTTCTGTCTAGGACAGGGATATACCTAGGTGTCTTGATTGTTTAAAATACGGAAAGACAATGTAATGCTCATAGTTGGTTCAGTTTATCCGCGGTCAACGATGTAGTTAGACTGTCAAATGTGGTAGACGGTTAGAGCTGGTCGGGAGATCATGACGGCTAGGTAATCAAACCCGTGAATCAATAATTAGATAATCAAATAAGTTGATGAAATTGATGTTAGTAAATCATATTCAATGAAAAAGGTGCATTAAAGCAAGCAAGCTAGTTATTGGGAAAAATAAAGGCTTGAGTTGTAGTGATCATACGTTAAGATTTGCACCACGATTACATATTATGGATAACATCAAACATGGACCCGTACTGTTTGTAAGTTAATCGACGAAGTTAATAATGGGCATGTATGTATGTATTATTGGGTGAACCAAAATATATGGAGAGCCTTGTTGTGTAGGTAGAGTTATTTTGGTTGATAGATATTGCTTGAAAAATGTGAGTTTGAGAGCCTTGATATTGAACTTGAAATTGAAGTGTGTGAATGTTGGGCTATATACTACTCCATTTGAATTGAAACTATATATCCTTGATAAATAATGATGTTCTTAATAACAGATAGTATTAAATAAATAGTATAAAATAATATTAGTATTTACTGTGTACTAATCCTAGTCCTATTACGATTAGTACTCCTTAATCCTAGTCCTATTAGGATTAGTACTCCTTCCTATATCTCCTATATATATCTCCCATGTATTCCCTTAACACTTGAATACAATCAATATTCCTTCATGTTATCAAGATCCAGAAAACCTAGATCTTCTTTTCTCTAGGTTTTTTTTCTCTCTTTAGGGCACCGATCGTTCCCTCTCTTCTCTTGGGCGGCGGCAGCCATGACAACCGAGGCGGATCCTCTCGATTCACTTCCTTCTGGCGTTAAACTCCTTCTCTGGCATCTTCATGCCCTGATTCCCGAAAAATTATCAGACATAAATTACCCTACATGGAAAATCACCGTTCTTACAGCCCTTGAGGCCAATTACCTTCTCAAATACGTCGATGGAAGCACAGAACCACCGCCGTCAATCATCACCCCACGGACAAATCAGAAAAACCAATCCGGCCCATGCCGCCTGGAAAGCCGTGGATGGCCAGATCCGATCATGTTTGATTGCGGTCATCTCTCCCACGGTTCAGAAACACGTCCGATCCTACACAACTGCTTCAACCCTATGGACGGCCCTCGCAACACGCTATGCATCAATTTTCCACTCTCATATTTTTCAATTGCGTGATCGTCTCCACACAATTACCAAAGGCACGAAAACTATGGCGGTGTATTTAGATGAGGTCTCCACCATCATCACAGCCCTCGACACCGTGAACGAAATCATTCCCGAAAAAGATCTCGTCATGTGCATCGTTCGAGGGCTCCCATCAGCTTACTCCTCCATTAAACAGGCGGTTCAAATCAGTCCAACGCCCGTTGACCTGGCTACTCTCTCCTCGTGGCTAAAAAGTGAAGAAATCAACGTGGATCTGGAGAGCAAACTTTTTTTCCGAGAAGCCACTGTTATGGAGCCGGCCACCGCCCTTACCGCAAGCCAGAACTATCGCGGGGGGCGTGGTGGCGGCCGGCAGGGGAGCCGCGGCGGCTACGGCAGAAACAGCGGAGGCCGCGGGCGCGGCGGTCGGCAGGGCAGTCGTCCGCCGTACGACGGTCAGCAGCATGGCAGCAACAACATCCTGCACTCCTTCGGCAGCGGCGGCCAGTCGTCTTCCAGCGGTGGGCAGGGCACTTACGAGCGGGATCGTCCAACTTGTCAAATCTGTCAGAAAACAGGACACACCGTTGTTTGTTGCTGGTTTCGGTATGAGAGCCGAAATAGTGCTATCCGTGCCAATTATGCATCTCAAGCCGGCCCTTCCTCTGAATGGCTGTTGGATACTGGGGCCAACATGCACGTTACTTCTGATCTATCCAAGCTTAACGCTCCAAATCCATATCATGGCTCCAATGGTATTACTGTTGGCAACGGTGAGTCCCTTAAAATTTCTCACACTGGCACGGTTACCATTAAAACCCCCACCGCTATCTTTCACCTAGGTAACCTTACCCACGTCCCTTCTATTAAAACCGATCTCCTTTCAGTTCACCAATTCACAAAAGACAATAATTGCTCACTCTTGTTCACCTCTAGTGATTTTAAGATCCTAGACAATACTACCAAGAGGGTGATTTTTCAGGGCCCCTGTGAGCATGGTCTGTACGTTCTTCCTAGCACAAGTTCGTCTGCCCACCCAGTTTCAGAAAGCGTTCCTGTGGCTCCAGTGGCTTTTTCGGCTGATGGCCACAGTCTGTTGTGGCACAGTCGTCTGGGTCACCCGTCTACTCAAATAATAAATTCTTTAATGTCTCAATTAGGTTTTTCTTCCATTCATGTAAACAATTGTGACTCCTGTTCAATTGTTAAATCTCATAAATTACCTTTTACTTTATCTGAGAAGCGTACAACTGCACCTTTTCAACTTATTCATTCTGACCTATGGGGTCCTACTGCTATTCCTTCATTTGCTGGTTTTCGCTATTATATTTGTTTTGTGGATGATTTTACAAAATACACTTGGTTGTACCCACTAAAACACAAATCACAGGCATACACCACCTTTGTCACTTTAGAAAAAATGGTCAAAACATAATTCAATTCTCATGTTAAACTTTTTCGAAGTGACAATGGAAAGGAATATGTAAATAACATCTTTGGCCAGTTTCTGCAATCCCTGGGAATTATACATCAAACCTCCTGTCCATACACTCCCGAACAGAATGGGGTGGCTGAGCGTAAACATCGCCATCTCATTGAAACGGTGGTTACTCTTCTACATCAATCTCATCTCCCTATCTCCTTTTGGGTAGAAGCTCTAGCCACCGCAAACTACCTCATTAACAGAATGCCCAGTCACACCCTCTCCAACAAATCACCCTATCAACTCCTTTACTTAGAACTTCCCAATTATACCAACCTCCGCGTCTTTGGGTGTCTTGCCTACCCTTGGTTACGCCCTCATATTACTCACAAATTACAACCCCGATCCCGTCCTTGTATTTTTTTGGGCTATCATCCTACCTCCAAGGGTTATCGCTGTCTTGACCCACAAACTCATAAAGTCTACATATCTCGTAATGTCAAATTTGTCGAAAATGAGTTTCCTTACGAGTCTATTTCCTCCTCCACAAATACATCATTCATTGGCGTCCTTCCCCTTTTTCCAACATACTCACAGGGTCCCTCACCACCTTCCCCCACACCTCCACCCACTACCCAACCACCCCTTATCACCCCTTCGAGCGTCACCCACAATACACCCGCAACCACCACCCACACTCACAACCAACCCGAACCACCCCATACCCACAACATCTCCAGCCCAATCCGTTTTGGGTCCTTCCCGGCCACCCCCGAATCACCACCGCCCGTGCCACCCCTCAATACTCATCCCATGTTAACCCGTGGCAAAGCCGATATCTTTAAACCCAAAACCTTTCAAACTATCATACTACCAAATACACCCCTTCCCGATAGTGAACCAACAACTTACTCTGTTGCCTCAAAAAATGCTTATTGGATTCATGCTATGGATGACGAGTTTAAGGCTTTGACTGATCAGAAAACTTGGGTTCTTGTACCTAAGCCCCATGGGCGGCACCCAGTGGGCTGTAAATGGGTGTACAAAATTAAACACAATGCAGATGGCAGTATTTCCAGGTACAAGGCTCGTTTGGTTGCTAAAGGCTACAATCAGGAGTATGAGCTTGATTACTCCGAGATATTCAGTCCTCCTGTTATTCGGCAGGAAACCATTCACCTGGTACTGTCACTCGCCGTGCGCAACAATTGGCTCATCAATCAGTTGGATGTTTCCAATGTTTTTCTTCATGGCATGCTTGATGAAACTATCTACATGACGCAACCACCGGGCTATGTTGATCCCCGCTTCCCTCAACATGTTTGCAAACTCCAGAAGTCTCTGTATGGGCTCAAGCAAGCCCCCCGTGCTTGGTACACACGTCTGAAAACGTTCCTCCAGGGACTCGGCTTCACGTGTTGCGTACACGACACGAGTCTGTTTACTCAACATTCAGCACACGGTATAGTCATTCTTCTTGTCTATGTAGATGATATCATTATTATAGGCTCTACTGCAGCTCTCATTCAGGATGTCACTCGAGCTATGCATACTACCTTCAAAATGAAGGACCTTGGCCCGTTACATTATTTTCTGGGAATGGAGGTTTCTCGGACAAGCAACGGCTTGTTTCTTCATCAGTCAAAATATGCTTGAGATCTGTTGTAGAAAGCTGGACTGGAAAAATGCACCAGTCAACCAACACCGATGGCAGTCTCTTCGTCTACGAATGGAGCCGACACCCCCTTTGCCGATATCACCCACTTCCGCAGCCTCATTGGGGCTCTACAGTATGTGGCCATTACCCGTCCTGACATCCAGTTTGTTGTCAACCGAGTTGCTCAGCGCATGCATCAACCAAGTGAACATGATCACCATTGTCTAAAACGCATTCTTAGGTACATTTTTGGCACTCTTGGTTGTGGTTTACTCATTCGACCCGGGGACTTGGAGCTTCGGGGTTTCTCAGATTCAGATTGGGCAAATGATAAAAATGACAGAAAATCTACATCAGGGTTTCTCATTTTTTTTGGGGCCGAACCTGATCTCCTGGTGTACAAAAAACAACCCAAGGTCTCTCGGTCCTCGACTGAAGCTGAATACCGCGCCCTTGCTCTTCTTGCTGCTGAGACCATGTGGGTCACATATATTCTTCGCGAACTCCACGCCACTCACACTATTCCTGCTCTCTATTGTGACAACAAATCAGCCATCTGTGTGGCCAAGAATTCCGTCCTACACACCAGAATAAAGCATGTTGATACCGATTGTCTCTTTGTTCGCGATGAAGTTCAGGCCGGCACCATGACTGTGCAGTATGTACCCACTGAAGAACAACCGGCTGATTCTCACCAAGCCTCTCCCGAGCCGACAGCACGATTACCTCAGTTCCAAGCTTTCGTTTGCTTCCGCTCAGCTCAGCTTGAGGGGGGATAATAATAGATAGTATTAAATAAATAGTATAAAATAATATAAGTATTTACTGTGTACTAATCCTAGTCCTATTAGGATTAGTACTCCTTAATCCTAGTCCTATTAGGATTAGTACTCCTTCCTATATCTCCTATATATATTCCTTCAGTTCTTAAGGGCGTAGATCATGACACAAACTTAAATATTGATCCTAATCCTATGTACATTCATCACAATACTACTCTCTATGTATGTGGCCTAATTAAGGTTTAGTTCAATGTGGGCCATGTGAAAAGGCTAAAGTTGATTTTTTGGAAATATCATAGATTGTTCTAATAATGTTTCTAAAATAGTGTAGGATAATATCTAGGATAATTATCTTGGAAAATATCTAGATATCTAGAAGATAAAGATCAATAGAATTTTTTTTTGTAGAAGTATCTAGAAGAATTTCTAGAACCATCTGTGAACAAGTATAAATATGGGTGGTCTTGTACATTTGTAGTCAACCCAAATTAAGTAGTCTTCTTCTATATCAAAGTTTTCTTTTCAAGATATTTCCTTTCCTTTCTAGCTTCCTCTTCTTTAGTTGAATCTTTCTATCTTAGTTAACGATCTTGGGCTAACAGAAGATTTCCATAATTATACTTTTCTTCTGCTATTCTCTACATGGTATCAAATTCATAGCCGTAGATTGGTTTGCGAGTGTTATTTAAAGATCAGTTTGGTGGTAGATTCAACTAGTTTTCATAGATGGATTTTAGCGGTCGTGTTAATGGACTAGGGATGGAGTTGTTGAAGCAGTCCAATTACAAGGTATGAAGACATGTATGGAATCATACCTTGTGGGAGAGGATTTGTGGGATGTTCTTAATGGGAATGACACAAGTCCTCCTGCTGGCGGACCAGAAAATAGAAGTGTATACAAGAAGTGGAAGCAGGTTAATGCAAAGGTGGAGTTCATTCTGAAGAGGATAATCTCCTCCGGTTTATTTGATCACATTATAAAGTGTAAATTAGCTCACGAGATATGGATGACCCTCGATCGCTTGTTCAACAAGAAGAATGAAGCTCAGCTGCAAATATTGGAGAATGAATTGGCTAATACTACTCAAGGTAATCTTTCTATCTCATAGTACTTTTTCGAAGATTAAGAACTTTTGTTCTAAGATGTCTTTGTTGAATCCAGAAGAGGCTATTTCTGAAGCACGAATGAGAAGAATAGTCATTTTTGGGTTAAACTCGAATATATTCAATTTGTGACGTCGATTCAGGAATGTGCTTAACAACCATCATTGGAGGAATTTGAAAATTTGTTGACCTCACAAGAATTACTAGCCAAGCAGTGGGCTAGGGTGTTTGTCAAGGACGAAGAAGGAGATGCTCTTGTAGCCGACAAGAGCAACTTTAAAGGAAAAACAGGAGATATGTCACACTCTCATTCCTCGAGTGGTTCACGCTCACCTAGAGAGAAGGAAGAACCTTCTAAATATTACGAAAAGAGTCTCTCATATGTTATAGTTGCGGCAAAGTAGGACACATAAAGAAATATTGATGAGCCAAGGAGCGCAATATTGCTCAAAAAGTTGCCGAAGAAGAGGAAGAGTGGGGAAAAAGTTTAGTAGTTGAGGCTCGAGCAATAGATGCCATGATATACATCAACCTTGAAAGAGATTGGATCGAAGATTTAGAATATAGTGTAGCCGATCATTTGGACAAGCAAGAAACTGACATTAAGCAATAAATTTTTTAGGATGTTCCAAGTGGTGATATGGTAGCTTCCATTAAAGAAATAGAAAAAGAAGATTCCGAACAGACAATATCTGAAACTACATGTTCTAGTGGCGACCTTTACAGAAAAGCATTGATGGAGATGTATTGGTAGCGAAGTATTTGGTCAATCATTTGCAATATCAAGGCAAATTAATGGCTTGGAGGAATTTTTGAAACATATGTAGAAAGTAGAGATCAGATAGAGGAAGAAGTTGATGTTAAAGACTTGGAGTCAAACGATATGCTCTTTGAAAGCTCCGAAACTGCCAAAAAGTATATCAAGGAGATGATAAGATAATATGAGAGTAGATCCTATGTTGGTATTGAGACTTCGCAGGAAATTGATAGTGCTTCTCTCGATAATATAATTGTTGAGAAGTTTAGAGAAAAGGGGAGTTTGAGAACTCAACAAGGAGAGAATTCCCCTGGATCAATTACTGATGAAAAATCTTCACCATTTGAAGAACCAAAAGGACTTCAGAAAAACTCCCGAGATTTTCATCAAGACGTGGCTCAAAGCTTCGTTTGAATTCTTGCACGACAAGTACAAAATAGTTTTCAAAAAATCACTTTGAGGGGGAGTGTAAAAAAGCTAAAGTTGATTTTTTGGTAATATCATAGATTGTTCTAGTAGTGCTTCTAGAATAGTGTAGGATAATATCTAGGATAATTATCTTTAAAAATATCTAGATATCTAGAAGATAAAGTTCACTAAAATTTTCTTTATTGAAGTATCTAGAAAAAATTCTAGAACCATTCATGAACTAGTATAAATATGGGTGGTCTTGTATATTTCTTATCAACACAAATCAAGTAGTCTTCTTCTATATCAAAATTTTCTGATTCAAAATTTTCTCTCATTTTTAGCTTCCTCTTCTTTAGTTAAATATTTCGATCTTAGCTAATGATCTTGAGCTAGTTGAAAATTTTCAGAAATATACTTTTCTTCTGCTACTCTCTACATGTCAACCACTAAGTAAACTAAAGGGGACTCACCAGATCTTATATATTGTCTTATCCCTTCAACATACATGACACATTATAACCTGCTAATAAATGAGTACTGTACATGTATATGATCTTGTCCTGTGGAGGGTGAGGCTGCCCATTAATGTACTGAGAAACATAATTAATACTTACTAAATAAGGTAACAAAAATCTTTTACCTGTGGTGGGATAAGGCATACAATCAATTTCATCTTTTATGCCAATTGGAACTCCATCCAATACAGATAATGCTTCACCTGATCACAACAATCACATTATTATTATGCTATAATGCAAATCAAAACTTTTTTTACACATAAAAAAATTCCAAATCATGATTTTTGAAAATTTTGGATATTGTCTAAAAGTTGACTTCATATCGCATGTCCAAACACTTATTAAAAAATACAAATTTAAAATCCTAAAAATATGAGGCTATTTTGATTTTGATGTTGTAAAATTAAGAGACCTTAAAAGCAACACAATATGGGAGAAACTAGTAGCATGATTGACAGAGTACGAATATTTAGAGGCTAGGGTCTGTGGATTGAAGTCTTGAAGATTTAAGTTGAAGAAATCTCTTAAATATTTCTTCAACTCATTGCTATTTAAGTGTGTGTTGTGACGAAAAAATAAAAATGAAAATCTAACAATAAAGAACACCAAGTTTAACATGGAAAAATCCTTCAAACGGAAGGTAATCATCACGGGATCGAAAAGATCTGAATTGCTTCACTATACCAACAAGAGGGTTACGAATATTCTTTCTAATGGCTACACAACAAGTGCCAAAAGAGAACAAACAATAGCTACACCAACAAAAGATAAATAGAAAGAAACACCATCCAAACTCAGCTTCTGTTCGGGACTTAAAATAGGATCTTTCTTACCTCCGAATCTGATCTCTACCGTTCAAATCAACCACCAAATTTCAGCCCGATGCAACGATTAGTTAATCGGAAAATTCAATTTTAATGTTGCTGGTCTGAGAAAAAGACTGCAGCAAATGGACCTTTTTCCTTCTCTCAAAAAACTTCTTTTACGTTCTAATGTCTTTCAAAAACAAGATCAATGAGCAATTAATTATTTTCTCAAGACCATCCTCAATTTATAGAGTTGTGATTTTTCTTACAAAGTCAAAACCAACTACAAATAGGATTACACTTCCAATTATTTTCCTAATAGAATTGGAAACCAAATAAAGAGAATAATTTCAATCATATTTCAAGTAGGATTAGGCCATGAGCCTTTGGTTGGAATATAGGCAATAGCCTAACATAGTGTAGTGTAGTATTTTATTCCAGCCATGACTTTTATCTTGCTTACGAGAGTAGTAATTTGGGTTTTTTTTCTAGTTTTGCTTACATATTTGATGATCTTTATTTTTAATAAAGTCCGTATATTTGAGCTTGAGAGAGAAAATTAAATAACTAGAATTTGGGGCGTTAATCCTCATCTAATACTTGGAGTTAGTAAGATATAGAAAAACATATATTTGTGGTGTCTTCAATGCACTTAATTAATCTAGATAACCAATTAATTAAATAGCGTTGTTAGTGTCCGAAACAAACTAATATAGAATAGTAATATAGTATATGAGATTATTAACATAAACTCACTCGCTCCCTCTTATTTGTAAAAAAAAAAATAAGCATTGTTACTTGAGAATCGTTTTCCATGTATATATCCATGCATGCTTGTCACCGTATATGTTAAAATCAGGTTTTGAACCTAACTTACGCTTCAAAAGCTAGCTTAAATAAATGATTATTGCCTAAGTCTTATAACGAGTATACTCATCTCATCAACCATCGATGTGAGACTTTTGTCATTCTTACACCACCTCACATCCAGTGCTTAGCATCTGGTGCGTGACAAATTTTGATTTTGGAGGTCACCACATCGGGTCAATTTTGATTTTAGAGTCCACAACATTGAGTGAGACAGACCCTTCTCTGATACCATGTTGAAATTAGGTCTTAGACCTAATTCATACCCCAAAAGCTATATCAAAGGGAGGAGAATTGTCCAACCCATATAAGGAGTACACCCGTCTCAGAAACCACCAATTGGGACTTTTTTTATTATTTTTTTACTTACTTTGCATGTAGATTACTTTATATTTCTGCATGCCTTAGTTATACTTTTCTTAAAAGTCAATTATTATTAGCGTTTGTTTTAGCATAGTTTGGGATCTAAACTTCCAAACATGTATTTGATTTTTTTTTTATTTCTTTGTGTTATTTGTATATGGTAGTTGTGTTTGATAGAAAAAAAGACGTATCAAAATTTGAAAAGAGAAAAAGATGGATTCATATATTATGAAAAGTAATAAATTAAAATTTGAAAGAACATTATTTAAATGAATATAATGTAGGTATGTACGTACCTTGTTGGTATCGTTGAGTTGATTGAGCAGCTTGTGTCAAGATATCGTGAGCGTCAAAGTTAATAAAAAATGACATTTGCATTGAAGGAGTACATGACTGCTCAACCGCTGATAAAAACCTTTCCATTACCTATTATCATAATTAAACACACATATTATTCAATTCTAACAAACACACACACACAACTTTTCTTTTCTATGAGAGTAGAAATAGAAATTAATATATACCTTGGTGGGTGTAATAACCTTAGAATTATAAGCAGTTGAATAATCCAATATGCTCCACCTACTGAAGCTCTTTAGATCCTTAATTGGAGCTACCATACATTCCAATGCCTGCCTAACTTGCTCCCTTGGAGACGTTCCACTTTGATTTTCTTCTTCCTTTCCACCTGTAACCAATTAGTTACTCTGTATTTAATTGCCTAACTATTATTTGATTAATTGAATAAGAGGAAATAAATTAAATTAGGCTTTATAGTAATAGTTTGCTAATTACGATTTCTAGCTACATGTTAGAGAGAGGAGAGAAAAAAACGAGATTCGGAGAGGGAGGAGAGAGGTGAGCGACAGAGGGAAGAGATTAGAGAGAGATGAATTATATTTGTATATCAATATATATAACTTGTATACATATGTATCAATGACTGTATTTGTATATATGTATGCATAATCATATATCTATAATTAATATATGTATGTATCAATGAATACAATAGTATTAACAAAGTACAATTTTTATCAATAAGTAAAATGTATACAATCATATTAATTTGAATTTGTACGTGTATAATTTATTGTCAATCATGTGTATGAACGAATACATGTGTATTTCTATTTGTATCACAAAAGAGATTTGTATAGTTGACACTTATAATCTGTACTTTTATAATTGATTCTTATCATATGTGTTTGTAAGAACGACGGTTAACATTTGTATTTGAGTAATTTGTGTTTGTATAAGTGAGAGATATTGGACAGAAAGAAGTGAAAGAAACAGGGCAGATAATTTGTATATGTATATGTATATATAAAGGTTAATCACGAATAATAATTAATACAAAGTGTAGAGTAATTGACTAGAGTATGTTTGTTTACCCATGCAATTTTCCCATTAAATAATGGGTAACTTACATAAATTTGAATAACTTAGAAGTTAATTACTTAGATACACATCAATTTTTAAGTTGATTTGCATGTATTTGAGATACATTGACAAATCTCACTCGGGTCTTCCCATCTCACTCGTCACTCTCCTACCAGACACACAGGAATCACTCTAGATATATACATATACATGTATCTAGTATGCATATCATGTATTAGAGATGTACATGTAGACAAATCTAATCCACCTGCATTCTGTTCTGATTCGCCTATCTACCTATTTTAATTTTCTGGTAAAAAAAAAATATCTATAATTGTATAAAACATATATTTATGTATAGATGATTTTAATCTATATGGTATTATTAATTAATTAGTGATATAAATATAATTATCTTAACTATAGAGAAAATTTATAGATATAATAAAAATGTTTATGTAATTAGACAATTTCTCCTTAAATAAATGCATTACTCATTCTAGTTTACCTCTTTAGTAATTGAAGCTCTAGAGTGTAGATATTGAATTAGAACGATAACTTCCTTATACAGTAATATACAAAATTCAAGAATCCTATATCAAAATTTTAGAATTTCTTCTGAAATTTATATTAGATGCAGAAATTGTTGTTATTTAAAGTCCTATTTTATATATGTTCTTTGTATTGTAAAATTATTATATTATTGAACTTCACTTATCCTAAAAAATTCTTTATCCATGAATAAATTTTTTTATAACGAGAGAAGTGTACATTGGATCAGATTGGTTCAAATTTCTTAAATACCAAATTAAATTATTTATGTCCAGATTTTAAACCTATAAATCATATTAAACTAATAAAAGTCAGTCCAGATTATAAACCTATAAATCATATTAAACTAATAAAAGTCATGAATTTCATCCTCCAAGCTATTCAATTTTCTCATGAAATTTTTTAAAGTCTTCCTACAAACATAAAATAAACTTTTACTTCAGATGTTTCTTTAGTCCTATCAAAATGTAACCATTTAATTAGGTGCTTCTTAAGAAAATGAGAGACGCCGCTATAATATTCAAGAAAATAATAACCAAATAACAAAGAATAATTATTACAAATTAATAAGTAATAATAAAAATAATTATAATTTTCAAGTACTAAATCATGTTAAATTAAGTCTTAGATAAAAAAATAATTATATGACCATATATTTAGAAGAAAACGAAGTTTTTTCAAATTTTTAATTATTTTAGTCAATGTAATACTAAATAACATATATCCAAACTTAAGTGTTCACCCTGAGATGCAAAAATTTATAATCTATAAAAGGCCAGCACACTTGTAAGTATATAAAAGAAAACAAGTAAAGGGAATTAAATAGCAAATTAACCTTCATAATAGTGAAGTGGAACATATAGAGGTGACTCTTGCAACTCAGCAAATGTAACAAGCTGCCAAATGAAACTATTTGTCAGTAATAAAATACACACAACTGAGCATATGTAGATCTTAATATAATTATGTGATATTTTTTCATTTTCGAAAGTCAAACAATTTAAGTTTGACAAAAATTTGCGCGTGGAATCTCAATTTTTTAAAAAATGAAATTTACATATTTGTAAATTATGTAAAAAGTATTATAAGTCACAATAATTAACAATTCAAAATAATTAAAAGATATATGAAAAATGTTACAATAAAAAATAGATTTATTTGAATGTTTGAAATTTAAAAAATGCCACAGACGGGGAAGTATGAGGTAAAATTAATGTACCTTGTGAATTAAGTTATTTCTCTTGAGAAAATAGAGCATAGTGGATCCAAAGATGGGCGTTTCCAACAACCATGCAAACACTTTAACAAGAAATCCGGCCATCCTAGGGGCTGCATATAAATATACTAAAATTGTAATATAATTACAAAAATAACTTATTTAGTATCACAAATATAAAAATAAACATAGATCTTTTTATTATCTCAACAATAAGAAAAGTAAACTATTTTTGATAGAATCCTGCCTCAAAACAAAATTTATAAATGCATAATTCACTTTTAAATTAATTTTCAAATTGTTAATTAAACGTTATATTAATTTTATACACGATAGCTTAAATCTTAACTAGCCATTAAATGATGTGTAACAACTATGATCAATCAACCATATTTTATGGCCGTGGCCTTTTCATTAAATGCTGAAAAACATATACACCTTTCTACTCCAGGTTTACCCCATCCTATTACTTACATCTAAGTAAAGGGGATTAAAATATATAAAAAAGAGTAATTAAATATTTATAATTTTTTAGTGAAAGAAATTCATCTGGTGATCAACTTTGTAAAATGAAGATGATCTCTAAGGTAGGAAAATTAAATCATAAGAAGATGATTCGTACTATCCGATCTATTTAATATATATATATATATATAATTCAAGAACTAATCAATCTCCTATACTAAATAATTTATTTTAATTAAGAAATCAAATAAAGATATTTTTTACACTTAGTAAAAGTTGAAAGATCAAGTTTTAACCAATTATTTAGATCTAACTCATGATCTCCATTCAAATAACATTTAGGTATCATCCATTTATTCACTCCATCTAAATCCAACCTAATCTATTCATTAGTTTATCACCCCATAATAAGATGGAACCAAAAACCAGGACAATCTTTGTTCAAAAAACAAAAGTGTGCATATATAGAATCATCCAAAAGTTTTAGATAAAATTTCTCATGTTGTATATATGAGTAAGTTTACATGTGAAAGAGAAAAATGAAAGAAAACAATATAATAAATAATGTAGATAAACCTTTGACATTGGCTGTGAGATAAAATTGATTACTATTGGGACCAACATCAACATCTTCAACAGCTTTGTAAATCTCTCCTTTAGTCTTCAAAAATCCCATTTGTATTATTTGAGAGAGAGAGAGAGAGAGAGTGGAGAAGCAGAACAAGAAATGGGGTGTTTTATAGCAAAGTTTTTTTTTTTCTTTTTTAAAAAAATTTATCGGACAAAACAACAATTCAACTTACGTTGCCCATGCAAATTTTCCTTCTTTCTTATACCCATAAACTATTGTAACTAACATACAAATATATTTCATCATATTTTTTTGATATTATTGCTCCACGTTTTAAAAATAAAGTATATATGCCTTTCATTTTAATAAAAAGTTAAATAGAGATACGTGGTACAATTTTATCCGTCGATCTAATATTTAATAAATATTAAATTTGTGAATAAAATTATGACACATATATATGCGTTAATATAGATGATATATATATTTTAGTTCTTAGACAACTGGACACCAATAGTATGACAAACAATTATTTTGACATTTTCTAAGCATAAGCGTTACAAACACTGACTAATTTGTCATTTTCCATTTCACTTTACTTCTCATTCTTACTCTCTTTTTCATTTTTTTTCTTTTTTTAAAACAACAAAAATGTTAGTAGCACATAGCAGGCCAAGTGGCGCACTCATTAACCATCACTAATTAAGAATTAACAAGAACTATTATCCTTTTTCCTACATTTTTTTTTTCACTTTCTTTAAAAATTAGTATGTAATCATGATAATTTTGAAGAACGCTTAAAAATTGTCCTTTTTAATTTCATCATACTTTTCTTTTTCAAATTTTACCTTCATTTTTTTTATTTTAATAAAAATGACCCCATTTGTATCTTCTTCTTCTTTTTTTAATTTTTTTTTCAAAAAAAATGAAAATAAGGCATAGCCCATTCATTAAATGACTAAAAACTGTACCAAAACGAAATGAGTCATTTGAGGAAAGGAAATAAGACAACAAACCGAAAATGATCCCATTTGTATCATCATCTTCGACAACCTTATTTATGTATCTTTTCAACAAGCTAAGCTGTTGCATTCTTTGACACTCTTTGGGAGTTGATGTCTAGAAGAAAATAAAAAGTATAAAAGTTAACTTATGTTCCTTATATATATTCCACAAAATGATAAAGATAAGAGTTAATGAATATGGTTGGGATAGAAGAAGAAAATACTCCTTAGTTTTTATTTATATGTCGTCCTTATTAAAAATAAATGATTATTAATACACCCCCCATTTCTAAATCTATTTCATTTTATATGTCATTCTTACTAAAAATAAATGGTCCTTAATATTTGTCATTTCACAAAATTAATGCATAAAATACATTATTCTTCCAGTTTTACCCTTTGAAAGTTATTAGCCTTGAAAGTATACATTTGTCCAACATAGAAAATTTAAGTACTTAATCATGTTCATTGGTCAAATTAGTTAATCAAAGTAAATAAATTCATATTCATTTATAGAAAACTTGACTTCAAGAGAACACTAAATAAGATTACAATGGTAAACTTACCTAGTTTCTTAAAGGAGTAAAACCTAAAATAGTGACATATAAATAGAAACAGAGAGAGTAGTTGTGTAATACATCGGAAAATGGAAGTTGACTTTGGAAAGGAGTTGCAAATTTTGAGTTGACTGTCGCAGGATCTACTATTCGTAAAAGATTCTGTAGGCCTTAGAAGGCGACCGTAAGACGGATTTCAAAAATTGGAAAATGTCAAGTCTCTGATGATGGTCTGTGGATGAACATGACAAGCCGTAAGATTTTCAAGGGGCCATTGAAAGAACCGTAAAGTTGATTCAAACTTGGTGAATTTTTGGAACCTTGGACTTACGAGTCGTGGGATCTGTTACAGATCATAGGATGGGTTCTGCGAAAAGATGTTTGGACTTGGTTTTAATCACTTGGCTTATACAAGTGATTTTTACGAGCCGTAGAAGAGGTGACGACCCATAGTAATGATTCGTTGAAGTTGTCTAGTATTTTTAAGTCAGAATAAGTGATTTTTATGGTTGACTAGGACATTCCGTAAGGAAGACCTATATGTCGTAGGTCAAAATCGTAGAAGTCACATGACAATTTTAAGTAACGATACCCATCTAACCCTAAACTACATCGTTTTTGCCTTAAAACTACCATATGATCTTCTTTACCCTCACCGCGAAGCCTATTTTCTCCCTTTCACCAAAAAGTTCCAAAATTCCTCAAGTCTTCTTCTCCAAATTCTCTCAAGAGCTCTAAGGTGAAGAGAAACTATTTTAAGCTTCAAGATCTCATTCTCGTTTCTTAGGACTTTGATTATCAAGGTATGTGTGAATTCATCAATGGATTTCTTTTATTCACTAGGTCCTAAAAGAATCTCAATCTTCTTATTTAATTTAATCCAATTCTATTAGGGTTTCATGCAATTTTCCATGGGTTCTATTTATCATGATTCAATTGTTTACATTCAATCATATTATGCATAATTTGATTTAATTACATGAATTTCAATTGATTTCATAGGGACCCATGCCTATGCCTGAACTTGAATTATGAATGCTTATGAAATTATGAACTATGATAATGAATTTAATTAAGGATTTATGCATGTTTTATGAAAATAATGATTTATGACTAAAGGATGCTTATAAATTGTCAATGGTTTGTGAAGGATTTTCTCATAATTGAATAAAACAATGATTTAGATGCTTAGAAATCTAAGTATTTACTATGAAAATTTTACGAAATTTTAATTTGTAAGGAGCTACTCTATTATGACTTATGATTGGATTTAATCTTAATTGTTGCCTTTCAAGTATTTTGATATGAATATGGTTATGTCTATTCCATTGATATTACTTAGTACCGAGAATACTTTAAAATGAAGTCCCTACTGCTAGTAGAGGTTTGGTCTTTAACAACAGTTCTCTTGTCCCAAGCTACGTGCCCACGTAGAATTGTCTTAGTTTACCTAAGCTAGTGGATACACTTCAGTAAAGAATGAATGTGACATAATTTTACCTTGCCAAGTAGATTCTTCTTGTTGGTGTAAGGGTCATGCCAGATTCCATGTTATAACTCAAATGGTCTTATCGTCGGTTAATGGTAAATATCCCACAAATGAGCTATGTTTTCTTCAAAGGTTTTACGAAAGTCTCTCAAATAGTTTGAATTATGCACTAACCTCATATATGATTTATGATTTCTTTCAATTTTATTTTATTTCATTTTACTTGGTCTTGCATATCAAGTTTAACTTCATCATGCTATCATGCCTAATTTTATGAATTTACCCATACTTAGTATATTCATCGTATTAATACATATTTGTGCCTATATTGTCTCATAATATAGGATCCAATGCCCCTCCTCCCATTGGTGGTTAGCTTGGATTACTTTGTTAGTACCGTGGATTGGTGAATACTCATGCTTCGAGGAAAGTGTCATTGTTGCTTTATTTATGTTACTGTCTTTTGTTTTAGACTTGTACACGGCGTATGAGTTATGTACCAACCATTATTATGATATTTAGAAAGTCTATGTCTGATTAAGTATGGATTTCTGCACTTATGTTCAGATTTCTTATATGATATAAAACTTGTATTTCCTTCTCTCTCTCGTGTTGTATTTTTTGTCATCATGCTTATGTAAACTGGCATGTTTAGGACCTCTTAGGGTTCTATTCTTCTTGTAATGCCTAGAGGGTACTTTGGATCGTGACAAACTTGTAATTCGAAGCATCATGTTTTAGTAAGATTCTAGGATGTCTGACAAGCCGCGTTGAGTAGATACTTATTCATGAGTGTGAAGCGTGCCAGATTTATGAATTGGAGGTGCCACGACCCAGTGGTACCGCCTAGATGTAACAAGGCACATAGAAACCCCCATGTAATCCACTTATCATATCATAACATAAAGTACTAGAACAATAAAAAGTAAAAGATATTTCAAGTCTTAAAAAAATTTTGTACAAAAAAGCGGAAGTCTTGACTTGTCTCAGTATAACCATCTGTAACAATACCTAAATGATATAAGACCTAGCCCATATAAAATTTACATAGAAAGATGATATATGAAATGAATTACAACATATGAAAAAGTTTTTCTCGAACAATAAGGACTGTTCAACAAAGCTAGGAAGATATACAAGTCCAAGCTTTATCCACTAGAATGACCACCTCGAGAACCAGACCCTACACTTGGAGAAAATTAAGAAAAATAGGCGTTAGTACAAAATGCACTAAGTATGATAGCCATGAATAAAAGATCATTTAAAACATGCTAAACGGGATACTTATTTTCAAAACATGATATATACCAAGTTTAAACATCATCATAGAGGTAGTTGGAAACCATAAGTCATAATCATAAGAGATAACTATATAATAATCGGTATGATCCATGCATCTAGATCAACATAAAATAAAGATAAACACTTCATAAGTAACCTCAAATCATGTGTATGCAATGAATGGGTAAAACCCCACTGATACTAAGCAAAACAATTTAGGCCCTCATTCATACTCACCATCTTTTGATGCAAGATGACATCATCTTTTAAAATACTTGAACTCGTTGCCAAACTTCATGTATTATCCTTAGTTCATTAGTCAAGCCCTTGATGTCCATGAACAGTATGAGATGTTTCCATAAGCATGTCTTAGTTCATTTATTGCATATGTACACTAATAGATACTTCTTTAAGAATGTCTTAGTTCATTACTCATCTCATTATCTTTGAATACTATGAAATGCTTCTTTAAGCATGTCTTAATTCATCATTACTTTCAAAACTTTGAGATACTTCTTTAAGAATGTCTTAAGTCATCATTCATCTTGTTATAGTTGGGATATATCCTTAACCAACATAAGACCATGTGAGTTATCACATGATCCCCTTTGATGTTATCCACACCGAAAAGGGTTGGTCTACTTGCCTAACGTAGAACCAATTTGTTAGTTTAGTTGGATCCACTAGTTAAACATCTTACGGGCACATAGTTATGGGATAGTTATATCCACTAGCTAAACATCCTACGGGGCATGTAGTTATGGGATACAAAGATTGCCACTAGGAACCCGAACTCCACTTGGTGAAGGCTCCCATCTCATGAGATATACTTTGGGATACCCGGACTCTACTAGGTTATAGTTCCCATTTCGGAAGTCCGGACTCAACTATGTGTGAGCCTCCATGTCATTTCAATACCTACTCAGTACTAGGCATAAATACCACAATATAGTTATTGAGTGTTACTTAACTCAAGTCTCATGCAGCAGAGATATCCTAGACATTCAAATACATGTTAATTCATTATATTAGCTACCATACATGAGCAACTATCACATTCCATAATCACTTCTACTCTTAGATTCAATTAGGTGAGAAAAACCTTTCAACCTTAGAACATTCATTATGTGATAGAACTTTCACTTTAATTTAATTATGAGTTCATGAGAATAACTCGTGACTTTAATTTCAATCAGCCCACTACAACAACCTAATCATTAATACTTCACTCTCAAAGCATCATTACAGAATTTACTTAAATTTCATAGTCAAGCATAATATCATACTTTACCACCTTGAGGTTAAAACTTAATTTCAATCAACACATATAGAATTCAAGAATTATACATGAATATCATCATAACTCAAGTAATTATAATAATTTACACATTAACCCAATCACTACATGCATAATCCCATAACATTATTCTTTCATCAACAAACGCACATCATAATATCATAATTGAGGAAATATGAGAATTTCGTGGCTTCTTGGAGATTTCAACATAAAAAACTTATTAAATAATCAATTCATACATAATATGAAGTAATTATAGCATTGGATTTCTTTTAAAGGAACCATGACCTTAAAATCACACCTTAGTTTTGGAGATTTCTATCTTTAAAATTGAGATTTTGAAGGGGGTCCATTAATTAATTATATCCATGGATGAAGATCTACTATATCTTATCAATTAATCCCAATGATTTTGATGTGAAGAACCTTTTCCTTGAACCCTATCTGTAACTTCATTCTTCTTCTTCTTTGAGTTTCTAGAGAGAGCATTTTTGGATAGGAGGAGGTTCTGGGAATTGATTTGAGTTTAAGAAATAATGAGTTGGATGACTTAATTTAAGGGTTGAATCCCTATACATGTGATCTAAATTAGTATAAAATTACACCACTCAATATTAATTAAAACCAAAACACCCCTAAGTACCTCTAAACTAACCCACTAAAAACAGTTCCCAAGCCCCATCGACTAGACCTCATTGATAGACTGTGGTTCGAACCACAACCCATGCTGGTGTACTGTGTTGGGTTCAGAGAATCTGATTTCAGGCTAGGACCTACAGACACCACCCACGGAGCGTGTGACACACCCATTGTCGTGGATCCTGCCATGGTTGACTAATTTCTAGCAGTTTTGTGGTCCTTCTCAAGGACAATGGTTGGTCCTTGAAGGGTCGTACCTTGATGTTCTAATATGAAATCCTCTGTTTTTAAATACGGGGAACTATATTTACCACTCTAACCCTCATGTTAAGTTCTAGTTTAGCCTATTAATTTCTGGAACATTATAATATCTCCCCTTGGAAAAATTCATCCTCGAATGACGATTTAGACACATTGCATAAGTAAAGTCTCAAGACTAATAACCTATCATACATGCAACATCATAATAATGCTCATCAATGCATCACAAGGAAGTATGAACTACATCTAACAACTCATAATGCATGTAAACTCACCATTTCTCATGTTCATAAGATGAACTACCTTCTCCAAGCTACAAGCATGCTCAGCACAATCTGAAGGGGTCAATATGCAATTTACTCTAAAAAACCATAACTAAGGCATGTTTAAAAATTCGTCTCATAAAACATATAGACAACTTATACTTAATGCATAACAATATGAGGGACAACACTCATATAATTCATGTTCTTTAAAAAACATAAGCTTTCATGAACATGCATAACGTATGGAGATCATGGAACACATAAAACACTCATGAATCCAAAATATAAAACAAACTAAGAGGAACTCTGTCTTAAGCTAGAGTAGGAGTAGAAGGAAAAATATGAGGATATCGGGACATCAACAACCTTGTAGTGTAAGCACACCATTTCCCCCTTGGGAGTAAGCGTCTACTAATTCGTTAAGTACCACTTCTTTCAAGTCCATCTCAAACGACATAACCAAAGACTCATTACAATCATACTGGGTTATAGAAGCCGTCTTTGGAATATCATCCCTTTTCACCCTGATCACGTGATAACCCGAACAAAAATCAATCTTTGAGAAATAACTGACCCTTAAAGTATGTCAATACAAATAATCTGTTTTGCTCACTCTAACTTGGATAGGCTCAATTGGGAACTAAAGGTTGACTATACGAGTTCTTCAATCAATAGCAACATACTAGGAAGACAACTAATTCATACCGAGAATCACATCAAAGTCTAACAAGTAACATCAAGATCTAATAAAACATTTACATCTACAACGAAGTATCGTTATACTGGTGCCTATATAGGGAGAGCTCTCTTGGTCATCTTTAGAAGGGAGTGCATAGAATCGGTGTTCTTTTGAAGCATTGGAATTTGAACCTCTAAGAAAAGCTTGAATTGCATTTTCCCCTTTTCCTTAAGCATAGGGCAATCTCTCATCTTGTGACCATTTTTTTGCACAACCATACTAGCCGTCCATGCGGCTAGGCACCTACCATAGTGCTTTCTTTCACACTTAGTGTAAGTGGGCTTAAGCAACAAACATTCACTATTACCCTCTCCTTTTGGAATAGGGTTAGATACCCTATCTTGGTTATAACTATAAGCATTGGGGTCCACTTTATCTGAAAGACTTTATTGTGTTCTAGGTTGACCATGTCCATCAAGTCTAGCATTAGAAAAATTCCCATCATCGGTCCTAGCCCTTTTTACCTCTCTAGACTTTTTATTAAGTTTTGATTCCTGAATTTGTTGGGCGTACACCATAAAACGTTAGATATCCATATCATGGAGGAGCATTGTCGTACGAGACTCTTTTCAAACCAAGTCTTACACATCCAACATAAACCTACTCATCTCAGCCCTTGAGTCCATGATATACCGTGGTTTCACGGCATTATTAATACTTTTTCCTTAAGTTTAGTGTGTCCAAAAGCCTTTTTGTGCTCCTTATTTGCAGGAAATCTGTCCAAAGATGAATGCGGAGATTTTGAGCGAAGAAATGCAGAAGAGACCACCTACGGAGCTTGTGACGGTTTGTAGGTGGCAGCGTAGTGCAACTGCTGAAGGAAGATGGGGAAGTCTGACCAAGTGTGGGGTTACGGAGTCCATGACGGTCCGTCGTGTCTATGACGGTCCGTCCTGCAGGTTCATCATGAAGTTCAGAGAAGTAGTCCCAGTATCCATATTACAAGAGTTTAAGTGTTTTGAAACGAAGACTCTCGACGGACCATTGTGCCTGTGACGATCCGTCATACTTGCCGTCGAGGGCAATGAATAGAGCAGCAGAAGAAATTGCACAAGTATGGGATGACGGAGTCCATGACGGTCCGTCGTGACAAAGACGATCCGTCGCGAGGTCCGTCGACCCAGCCGCGTTTTGACAGATTTCCAGCAAATAGAATCCTTATTTACTTAGGTTTTTATTTTCTATAAGTAGTTTGAAAAACCTCATTTTTGGGGTTAGACACGGTATTATTAGTTAGACTTTTGATTATTTGGTTAGGCTTTTGATTATCATTAGACTTTTTGTGAGATTCTTGATTACTTTGAGATTCTTGCAAGTGGTTGTTGTTGATTTTTGTTGATTAATCAAGCAAACTTTCGGATTTTACTCTTTCTCATTGAAGTAAGTACATGAATTCTTATATAATATATTTGAATATTGTGATTATGACTATGGGTAACTAAACTCCATAACTAGGGTTGTGGGAACCATAGGCAAATAATGAGGTAAAATCTAACTAAAATAACAATTCTAGAATAGTGTTTTGCATGTATTAATAATTCTTTCGCTTAGAAGTCTTTTTAACGGATGACCAACGTTAGAACTCGCCTTAGTGCTACTTGCCGGACCAAGGAGGTAGATAATAGGAAAACAATTATCAACATAGATTTAGTGTATACTATCCAATAGGCTAGTATTGATTGGTACGAGGTAATAACTTAGTCAAATATCGAATACGATGCTTAATATGAGGTAAAGATAAGGGTTAGGATAGCAACACACGTAGCCGGACCAAGGTACGGAGTGAAATTTTCTAGATGCTGGACCAAGGATTTAGAAATACATAACTTATCACTTTGCATGCAAGATACTAGGAAAGAATTGTTATAGTTAGAATTATCAAGTTATGAACCTGTGGGGAACACATAAACCCTAGTTACTTTGATTAATTGATTAAACTCCAACATTCAAAGCTGTTAAGTGTCTCTTTCAATTTCTTTAGTTATTTTCATTCATTTAGAAATAGAAACCCCCCTTTTATTGTTTTTACTTTCCAAGGAAGTAATTGACTGAACAATAGTAATAATAGATTGAAGTTAAGCCTAAACTATTTTCCTCGTGGGAACGATTCCAACCTCACTAGTTGGGTTATTTACTTGACACGACCGCTTTACTTCTTATTTGAGAAGTAAGTTTGAGCGTATCAGTACACCACTATAATTGGAGCATATTTTGAGAGTAAGGTGAACTTTAGATCGTACTCCTTGACACTAATAATTCCTTGATGAAGTTTGATGAACTCTTGTACCTTTTCTTCCCTCAACTCGAGGGAAAAGAAGCTATCAAGAAATGCCAATTTAAATAGTTCCCATTCTACTGGGTCCACTTGTACAAGTCTCTCACCCTTCCATTGATCATACCAAACTTGAGCCAGATCTTTTAGTTGGTAGGAGACTAAATCCACATTTTCTTTCGAAGACACCCGTATAATACTCAATACTTTATTGACCTCGTTGGTGAACCTTTGAGGTTCCTTTTCCACCTTAGAGCCATGGATTTTAGAGAGTTCATTCGTGCAGAACCCCTCACCTTAGAAGCAGCCGAATCGACATTAGGATTCACCAGAGCTACAACCTCTCTATTGTCTTGAGTCGTCATGTCTTGAGCCAACATTTTGATAGTCGTCCTAAACTCCGCATGGGTCACATTCTCAACCAAAGGATCTATGATAGATTAGAGAGCTAGAGGATGAGCTCATTGGTGCATATTGTCATCCTCCATACTTCTAGAATTAGCCCGTTATGTATTCATATCTTAAAGACACAAGAGAAGGATTAAGAGAGAGATATTTTAGATTTAAATCTATACCATGACTTAAGAGGAATGAAGAAGTGAAATTTCCAAAACATGTTGTAGCATCTCATTCATAAATGTGGCGCGCTTCATATTATGAACAAGACTCTACTTGATGTGGCTTTTGAGACGTCATCCTAGAATCATTCTAAATCTTGTGCGTTGATTACAAAGGTTTTCATGACCCAGGAGTACCCCCTAGATATAACAAGGAACATAGAACACCAAAAGGTCCCATATAATCCACTTATCATATCATAACATAAAGTACTAGAACAATAAAGAGTAAAACACATTTCAAGTCTTAAAAAAATTGTACAAAAAATAAAAAGTCTAGACTTGTCTCAATATCGACATCGATTACAGTTTTTGTAGGGCCTAGCCCATATAATATATCTAGAGAAAGGAGATGCATGAAATGGGCTATAACATATGAAAAAGTCATCGTCAAACCTTGAGGATTCATTAACAAGCTAGGAGGATACAAAATTCCAAGATTTAGCCACTAGAATGATCACCTCGAGAACCAAACCCTAAACTTGGGGGAAAATGTATAAACAATAAGCGTTAGTACAAAAATGCACTAAGTATGATAGCAATGCATAAAAACATTAAAATATGCTAAAAGGGACATTTTATTTCAAAGCATGTTATATGCCCAGTTTAAACATCATCATAGAGGTAGTTAGAAACCATAAGTCATAATCATAAGAGACAACAAAATATTCATCGGCCTAATCCATGCATCTAGACTACCAAAAAATAAAGGGAAACACTTCATAAGTAACCTCAAGGCATGCTTGTGCAAAGCATGAGTAAGACCCTATAAATCTGAATCATACTAATCAAACCAAGTTAGGCTGTCATACATATCGGCTAAACCTTCCACTTTCTATCACTTTATCTCGCCCAGTTTCTCTCATTCTTTCACCTTGCTATTTTCCCTTGTTTCTTCATTTGTGTAAGTGACTCTTTTCCCTTTTTTTCTCTTTTTTTCTTTATTATATTTTTTTCAACGAGTTCTTGAGTCACTTTACTTTTGTTCTTTCTCTCTCTTTGTTCTTTCAACCCCACTTTCCAGAGCATTCCTCAAAACAGCCACCCTCAACTCATGGCTTTGCCATGAGTCAAGGTACACAATACCCAAATTTGGGTCAGGGCCATAACGAAGGTTGTTTATGCATTAGCCACCCTCAACTTATGCTTTTGGCATAAGCTGAGGTGCACATGTCCAAGGAGGGACCAGGGCAACATATTGTTCCCGGAAAAGATCAGTTGGGGTGAAAAAGTAAGGTCTAATTTTAAGCTCAGATTATTTGGATCAAAGAAGGATAACTTTCATTTGGTTTCTTTTATTTAGGCTAGAAATGGGCTATCTTGAATAAGGGCCTATGATCCTTTCCTAATTGTCTGTTACAGCTCACTTTTAGCAGCACTAACCAGGTAAGTTCTAGCTCAGTACCAATAGTGGACTATTCAAATTTCCTCACACTCACTTGACATCTCATCACTATACCAGATTATTAGACACCTAGTTCGAATTGAAGACTTAGGGTAATGCAATGGTGTAATTCTATTTCATGATTAGAGCCACACAATTATCAGTTACTATGCCTAGTCATGCAATATTTTCCAGTTTTCTCAGGATATCAATTTAGCCATCATGCTTCAGAGTTAAACTATGTACAAAAGATATAAACATGCCAATTCAACAGAAAAAGTAATCAGTCTTTTGGGGAAAAAGAACACAGGCAAGAAAACCCCAAAAGAGGATAGTGAGTTTGGCTACTCAGACTTCACCCTACACTCACTTTCCATTTACCCCACCCCCAACAAAAAAAAACATGCAATTGTCCCCAATGCATAAAAAAAATCTAAATATTAGAGTGGTAGGTGAAGCAAACCTGTGGCGCAAAGCGCCATCGATCAGCAAGATGGTGGGTCCAGTTCCCCGGAACCCACGTCCTCTGCAATCTGGACACCCTCAGTGGTGTCCTCAGCAACACCCGCACCATCAGTAGTGCCTCCTGCTGTCTCTATAGTGCGGGAGCTATACGCCCCAGCCGCTAACTGTGATGCTCTGATCTGGTGCGCCTCCTCCTCAGCAAGTGAGGCTCTCCTCGCAGCCTCCATCTCTCGGCGCTCCTTCTTCCTTGCTCGCGCCTCATCCTCTGCTCGACCCCTACGCCTCTTGGCACTCTCTCGAGGGGGAGGTGGTGGAATTTCTGAAGTAGTAAACAGGGCTGCCAGCACAGTGTCCTTAGCAGGCTCGACATAAGGGGCCTCAGACTCCGGCACCTCGCCTCTAAGATCGTGTCGATGTCTGCACGAAGACTATCGACTCAGCCTGAAGAGTCGACACATCCACTGGAGGGGCTGGTCGGGCTAACACTCTCAACTCAAAGGCGTCCAGGCGCTGGTTGACCTCATCAATCTTCCGCTCTGTAAACTGCTGCATCTTTCTCTCTAAACGCGCTTCAGACTCAGTAATCGGCTTCTGCATTCACGGTTGGATATGATGCAGAAGAGTGGCTGTGCGAGAGGAGCTCGGGGTTGTGCTACTACCCGGGATAGACTCAACCGAGGTAGTGTCAGTGGACGCCTGTGTAGCTGTGCGGGCCTGGGCTACCGTATCCGCAAGATCATCAGCAAGTGGGGGCAGCTCTGGACGAGGCCCTCTGCGTGTAGCCAACTCATTGGCCTCGTCTCTGATGAGGCCAACGTCAATCGTGCCCTGCGGGGTCTTCAGCTGATTTACGTGCCATATGGGCACACCTGCGGACCTGCAAAGGGCAAAAATCATACACGGGAAGGGGTAGGTAGTAGTGACCTTGAATGCCCTCTCGTGCATGACTGCCTGGAGAAGTCATGCGAAGTCCACCTCTAATCTGGCTATCATCGCTGCCATCAACACTGCTCGATCCCAGGTAACGATGTTATCAGCAGTTGTGGGGGAAAGGCAGTGACGGACGAGCAGCCACAAGAACTTTGCTATGAACGTGAGGTTGGCCTTCTTGATGGCCCCCTTCGGCTCAGTGACCCACTCGGCACCCTCTCCATCTACTGACAAGTGCAGGGCCATCCACCTCTTGGTGGTCTCTCTCAGTGCTGGCTCGCGCAAGAACTGTCCATCCTTTCTATCTTCCAGCGGTAGTCAAACTCGGCAGTGAAGGGGGTCCGAGTAGCATCTGCACTCTCGCCGTATAGAAACCGGCGGATGGCTGGCAGGGAAATGTCAACCTGCACGCACCGGACTCAAACCTGCTCCAGTGGGGCCTGTTTAGCGGGAGCAGCCCGCCTATCGATTTGTGATCGGAGAGTCTCTACGTAAGATGCGTAGAACTCTCGGACCATTTCCTCGCTGTATCGTCCCAACGGACATACTGTCCACTCTAAGCGATGCCTGGTGAAGAGGTTGTGGATCTCCGGCATCGTTGGGAGAGTCCCTGTAAGTACCCGCCGCTCCAAGGTGAGTGTCCGAGTCATTACTCCTTTATCAGTTAGGAACTTGGCGTCGGAGTAAACTTGAAACTGGCCGTCGACACACCACCGGTTTGGTTGGTCAGAGGCTGGGGTGGGGACCTGATCTGGTTCGCCGGATGTAGAGTCTCAACTGTCAGCCTCATCAGACGAGGCCGACGCTGTAGCAGTGGCGGGTGCGGGAACCTCAGCAGAGCCAGAAGCTTCCTCGGACCATGATACTCCTAAGGAGCCAGACTCTCCTTCCTCATTTGTGGCTGACCCAGAGGGTGTACCGGTCAGTGTGCGCTCCTCATCAGACTGGGAGGCAGTGACTACGCCGGATGCCACCGTCTTGGGTGTGGCTCTGGGAGCACGTGCAGCACGGGAAGGTGCGGAAGTGCCTGGGGGCACATACTCAGGGTCCCGCCCATCATCAGAGCCGATGATCAAGAATGCAGATGGGGCAACAGACTTTGATCGCCCGCGTGCGTAGGTTCGGTCTTTTTTGGGTGCCATAGTAGGTAGTACCTGCAAAGGATCACTATTAGTACGACTAGTGGCAAACTAGACAAGCGAAACTATACGATAAAAAACAGTGAGAATAATATGTAAATGTTGTATAAACAGTGACACACGACGGGCCTGGTAACGGCTCGTCGTGACTATGACGGACCGTCGTGAGGTCCATCGTGGTGTACTTGGACTATGTATAAATAGAGAACCCTGAAAGAGGGTCTCTGACTAGCATCACGGTGTGTGCAGGACGGACTGTCACAGTTACGACGGTCCATTGGAGATGTCCGTCGTAGGACACTTGGGGAAAAAAATGGAGACCCTTAGGAGAGGGGTCTCTGACTGTTATGACGGTCATGCAGGACGGATCGTCGTGGGTACGACGGTCAGTCACAAGTGTCCGTCGAAGGACACTTGGAAAAAAAACTGGAGACCCTTAGGAGAGGGGTCTCTGACCGGTATGACGGTCATGCAGGACGGACCGTCGTGGGTACGACGGTCCATCACATGTGTCCGTTGAAGGACACTTGGAAAAATAATGAGAGACCCCTAGAAACAAGGTCTCTGTCTAGCATGACGGTTATGCAGGACGGACCGTCGCCAGGACGACGATCCGTCACATATGTCCAGTAGGACAGGGGTGCTAGGGCTTGTGCAATGGACCCTACGACGGTCCGTCGTGGCTAGGATGGTCCGTCATCGGGGTCTCGTTCTGAATGACAGAGACAGAACTAAAGGTACCCTAAGCAACCCCGATGAACCCACATCAAACTTGAAGTGGTTTGGAACTATATGTATCTAACCTAACTACCTAGGAAACTAGCAATAAAAAAGCATCTATGTCTAAAGTTGTAAACATGGCAATTTCGAACATTTGTAACCTAGGTTAGGCAGAGTCATCTATAGTAAACAAAATACAATGAGGAACTAAGCTTAATACTAACTAGTAAACACAAATGCAAGATAAATGAGTATAAATTTAGAGACACATACCTTAGAAATGGAGAAAAAGCAAATGGACAATGACTCAGTTGGCAAGGTAGACACCTACAGCAGCAACTCCGACTAGTAGATGATAGTTTTAAGGATTTGGAGAATTCTGGGGGTAATGATCAGTGAGGGGGAAATGTGGAAGTTGAAAAGAGATGGGAGATGAGAGGAATAATGAATGAATGGGGTGAAAATGAGGGGTTGGGGTGCTTAAACGGTCAGATTTTGGAAAAGGGTCCAGCCGGGTCGGGTCGGGTATACCTCATTAATCACACAATGGTTCCCCGACGACGGTCCGTCACAGTTGTGACGACCCGTCGTTGGTTCCATCGTGTGTGCCCTAATTTCATAATGACAGAAAAACGTACCTGGTACGACAGATGCATACGACGGTCCGTCCCAGACGCGACGGTCCGTCAAGGTCTCCGTCAGTGACTGCTGCAGAGTACTTTTCTGCAGAATTTCCTGGTGATGTGCCTGCAAATTTAAAACCCATTAATAGAAAAATGCTACCATTACTAAAAAGACGATAAGTATTGGGTTCCCTCCCAACAAGCGCCTGATTTAATGTCGCGGCACGACTGGGGACACTCGATTACTCAGACTTCATCAAGATGGTATGCCTCTATCACTTCATTTGCCGATTCAGCATGCCCGAAATAGATTTTTATGCGCTGTCCATTCACCTTGAACCGCACACCCTCCTTAGTTTCCAACTCAGCTGCTCCATGAGGGAATAGTTGGGTAACCAAGTAAGGACCAGTCCATTTGGACTTGATCTTGCCTAGAAACAAGTGCAACCTGGAATTGAATAAAAGCACCAAATCTCCGACCATAAATTCTCGCTTTTCAATTTTGTTGTCATGGTACTTCTTCATCTTTTCTTTGTATAGTGCTGAGCTCTCGTAGGCTTTTAGGCGAAATTCATCGAGTTCATTCAACCCATTTAACCGTTGCTCTGCAGCTTCACTCCAATCAATTTTTAACTTCTTCATGGCCCACATGGCTTTATGCTCTAACTCAACCGGAAGATGACAAACTTTCCCATATACAATTTGGTACAGAGACATACCTATGGGAGTCTTATATGCTGTCCGGTAGGCCCAAAGAGCATCATCAAGCCTCCTTGACCAATCCGTTCTACTAGCATTCACTATTTTTGACAATATCTGTTTTATTTCCCGATTCGACACTTCAACTTGCCCACTAGTTTGAGGGTGGTAAGGAGTGGCCACATTATGGCGAACCCCGTATTTCTCCAATAACCCCTTGAACAATCTGTTGCAGAAGTGGGAGCCCCCATCACTAATAATGGCCCTTGGGGTGCTAAAACGAGAGAATATATTCTTTTTCAAGAATGCACTGACACTCTTCCCTTCATTGTTTGCGAGGGCTATGGCTTCGACCCATTTAGATACATAATCAACTTCTACTAGAATGTACTTCATTCCAGGAGAACTCACGAAAGGGCCCATAAAGTCAATACCCCAAACATCAAATAACTCAATCACAAGAATGGGGTTTAGAGGGAGCTCTTGCTTTCTTGAAATACCACTATCTCGTTGACATTTGTCACATGCTTTAGCAAACCCATGAGCATCTTGATGAAGAGTTTGCCAATAGTAACCACATTGTAATATCTTGTGAGCGGTTCGGATACCACTGTGATGTCCGCCAACAGGTGAAGAATAGCATGCCTCCAACACACTCAACATTTCACATTCTGGCACACAACGCCGAATAAGCCCATGGGCACAACTCCTATACAAGTATGGTTCATCCCAAAAGAACTTCTTCACATCGTACATGAACTTTTTCCTTTGATGAAAGGACAAGTCTGATGGAACAATATCACTAGCCAAATAGTTCGCAAAATCTGCGAACCATGGAACCAAGTCTTGTGAAGCAGCTACATGTTCATCGGGGAAAGTGTCATCAATGTCAGTCTTATCCCCTAACTCTCTCATAGCTTCCTCCTCTAGACGAGACAAGTGATCAGCAACTTGATTTTCAGTTCCTTTTCTATCCAGCACTTCAAAGT
Source organism: Solanum lycopersicum (assembly GCF_036512215.1). Classification (NCBI taxonomy): domain Eukaryota; kingdom Viridiplantae; phylum Streptophyta; class Magnoliopsida; order Solanales; family Solanaceae; genus Solanum; species Solanum lycopersicum. The sequence continues at coordinate 29,954,053 of NC_090811.1, forward strand.
CAAATTCTTGCAGCAGTAATACCCAACGAATCAGCCTAGGTTTCGCATCCTTCTTCGCCATCAAATATCTCAGGGCTGAATGGTCAGTATGCACTATAACTCTAGCACCTAGCAAATAGGAGCGAAATTTCTCAAAAGCAAAGACTACTGCGAGGAGTTCTTGCTCAGTCACTGTGTAGTTCTTCTGAGCTTCATTTAGGGCTTTACTAGCATAGTAAATTGGGTGAAAGATTTTGTTTCTTCTCTGTCCCAATACTACACCAAGAGCCACCCCACTAGCATCGCACATTACCTCAAATGGACTGTTCCAATCCGGAGAAATAATGATAGGCGCAGACACTAAATTTTTTTTAGCTCACCGAATGCTTTAAGACAGGATTCATCAAAACAAAATTTACATTCTTTCTCCAGCAATTTGCACAATGGGTGTGAAATCTTTGAAAAGTCTTTGATGAATCTCCGGTAAAAACCTGCATGCCCAAGAAAGCTTCTCACACCTTTCACAGAGATCGGCGGGGGAAGTCTCTCTATTACCTCAACGTTAGCTCGATCAACCTCTATGCCCTTTTTTGAAATGCGATGACCCAACACAATACCCTCTTTCACCATGAAATGACACTTTTCCCAGTTTAATACCAAATTGCAGTATTCACATCTCTTAAGAACGTTAGATAAATTGGTCAAACACCACTCGAATGAATCACCAACCACAGAAAAATCATCCATATAAACTTCTATAGTATCCTCCACCATATCAGAAAATATTGACATCATACATCTCTGAAAGGTTGCGGGTGCATTGCACAACCCAAACGACATTCTTCTGAACGCAAAGGTCCCATATGGACAAGTGAAAGTGGTTTTCTCTTGATTTTCTGGTGCAATAGAAATCTCATTAAACCCCGAATACCCATCAAGAAAACAATACCACCCTTTTCCGGCAAGTCTATCCAACATCTGATCCATGAAGGGCATAGGAAAATGGTCTTTTTTAGTCCATGAGTTCAGTTTACGGTAATGCATACACACCCTCCATCCAGTAACTGTTCTCATTGGAACAAGTTCATTCTTTTCGTTGGGGACCACAGGCATTCCCCCTTTCTTAGGTACACACTGAACCGGGCATACCCAACTACTATCGGCAATTGGATAGATTACTCCGGCATCCAACCACTTGATGATTTCCTTCTTCACAACCTCTTGCATAGGAGGATTCAAGCGTCTCTGGTGCTCAATACTCGGCTTATGATCAGGCATGAGTTGAATTTTATGAGAGCAAATACCAGGAGGGATCCCAATAATGTCCGCAATGGTCCACCCAATAGCTCTTTTGAACCTTTTTAGTACCTTTACCAAAATCTGAACCTGTTGTTCATCCAGGTCTGATGCAATGATTACCGGCAAAGTGTCGCCATTTCCTAAGAATTCATACCTAAGATGAGATGGGAGAGCTTTTAATTCAACTTTTGGAGCCTCCTCTATCGATGGTTTCGCGGGTGGGGACTCACGAATTTTTCATATCAAGCTCAAATTTCTTCGGTTTAAACCGAAAATCACCTCAGTCAAGAGCCGTGACTAATGACTCATATTCTTCAATGCAATCGCTATCAAAGTTCATTGTCACTGCCGCTAGTGCTTCGACACCTAGACATTCTTCTATTTGTGTCCAGATGTCTCACCCATGTTGTAGGATATAGCATATACAAATTGGATCTCACCACTCTGCCTCGTGGACCTACAAATATTAAAGGTCACTTTCTCATTGTTCAACCGAAATTTCATCTGCCCCTTTTCCATGTCTACTAAGGCTCTTCCCGTAGCTAGGAATGGCCTCCCAAGGATAATAGGCACTTCAAAATCAATCTCGCAATCAAGAATAACAAAATCAGCTGAAAGATGAATGACTCCACTTTTACTAGCACATCATGAAGTATCCCTATGGGCCGTTTAAATGTTCGATCAGCCATCAGTAGCCGCATCGCAGTGGGCTTTGGGTCACCCAAACCCAACTTCTTGTAAATCGAGAGGGGCATGAGATTTATGCTTGCCCCAAGATCACATAATGCTTTCACAAAATGTAATAGCCCGATTGTACAAGGAATAGTGAACGCACCCGGATCTTCTTTCTTTTGGACCAGAGATCTTGTAGCAATAGCACTACAATGCTGCATTCTATCATCATCCTCAAAAGTAACCGATCTTTTCTGTGTGACCAGATCTTTCATAAACTTGGCGTAACCGGGCATTTGTTCTAAAGCTTCTACCAAAGGGCCATTGATAGAAAGCTGCTTCAACATTGTTATAAAACGCCGATATTTGCCATCCTCGGTCTTTTCACTAATCTTTGAGGAAATGGGGGTGGTGGCCTATGCATAAGAGTTACCTTTTTAGGCACTTCAACATCTTTTGCAATGCTATCCTCTAAATCAGCATCAACATTTACCACTTTATCAGTATCTTTTGTCACCCTATTCTCATTAGATGACATAGGTGGGTCAATGGCTTGCTTGCCACCGCGAGTAGTAATTGCCATACAATGTCCATCATTTTTCGGATTTTGGACAGTGTTGCTAGGAAGAGTGCCCGGTTGCCGTGTGTTCACAGTTGCAGATAATTGGGCCTATTGTAACTCAAGTTGCTTAATCGATATTGCATGTATATCAACTTTTTGCCCAATACCCGCTAAATCATTCCTCAACTCTTTATTGTGATCATCACTAGCATCGAACCTCCTCATCATTTTATGCAACATATCCTCAACTCGCGACATACTACCTCCACCATCCCTAGGAGTAACTTCACGATTTTGAGGAGGAACATAGGGTCCATTTCTATCGTTTCTATTACCATAGTTACCCCTGTTGAAGTTGTTGTCGCGATTGTAGTTTCCATCTCAGACATAATGACCCTCACGATTGTAGTTACCATAGTTCCGACCTTGGTTCCCTTGAACTTGGCGCCAATTCTCCTGATTAGAGCCTTGGGCACTTGGTCGGAAACCCCCCATCTGTTCATTTACTGCATAGGAATCCTCCTCATAGTAACACTCATCGTTTGGAGGTGGTGGTTTAGCCAAGTCGTTGACTGCATTAATCTTTTCTGCACCCCTAGTGACATGTTTTAGTACCAACCCAAGCTCAGTTCTCATCTGAGCCATTTCTTCCCGAATCTCATCTGTGGCTGGGTTGTGAGTGGATTGCACTGCAAAGGTGTTTCTCCCTGTATCATACTTTCTAGTACTCCAAGCTTTGTTGTTTCGGGAGATTTTCTCTAATTTCTCAGCAATCTCAGCATAAGGACATTCTCCTTAAGATCTACCTGCTATAGTGTCCAACAGCGCTTTATTGTTATCACCCTGTCCCCGATAGAAGTATTCCTTCACTGACTCATCATCTATATGGTGATTTGGAACACTTCTCAAGAATGAGGTGAATCTATCCCAAGAACTACTAACTGACTCTCCTAGTAGTTCCACAAAGTTGTTCACCCCGTCTTTGTGGTTTAATTTCTTAGAGACCGGATAGTAGTGTGCTAAGAAGACATCCCGTAGTTGGTTCCAAGTGAAGTTGGAGTTGTATGGGAGCTCAGTGAACCACAGAGCAGCCTCTCCCGTCACTGAGAGAGGAAACACTCTGAGACCTATTACATCTAGATCCAAATCAGGCCTCCCCACACAACTTTTACACACTGCCCTTACCTTAGCTATATGGGCATGTGGATCCTCAGAAGGTAGCCCTGAAAACAAACCTCTAGTAGTGAGCATTTGCATCAGGCTACTAGTTACCACAAAAGTGTGGCCTATGGGTAGAGGGGGCAAGACAAGTGGCCCATCCGAGTCTGCTATGTTATCATACCCTCTGTAGTATGCTTGGGGTCGTGGAACATGATTTTGTCCCCTCTATTGATGTTCACCGGGAACGTCGGGTAACATCTGACCATGAACATCCACTGGATTTGGGATGTTCTGGTTTGGATCCTCATCAATTATTCCCAAGTTTCGATTTATGTTGCGCAGTGTACGCTCTAACTCACGATCGTAGGGAAACAATGGTTATCTTCCTCTCCGTGTATTTGGCATACAAGGAGGATAGTTCAGAAAGGAAATCAAAAACAATAAAACAAAGTAAAATCAAGAAAATATCAACTAAATTATAGTAATAAGTTCAAGTTAATCTAAAAGCTAAATTCCCCGGCAGCGGCGCCAAAATTTGATACGCTCAAACTTACTTCTCAAATGAGAAGTAAAGCGGTCGTGTCAAGTAAATAACCCAACTAGTGAGGTTGCGATCGTTCCCACGAGGAAAATAGTCTAGACTTAACCTCAACCTATTATTACGATCGTTTAGTCAATAACTTCCTTGGAAAGTAAAAATATAAAAAGGGGGGTTCTATATCTAAATAAGTGAAAATAAACAACGAACTTGAAAGATACACTTAACAGCTTTTAATTTTGGGTTTTAATCAATTAATCAAAGTAACTAGGGTTACGTGTTCCCCACAGGTTCATAACTTGATAACTCTAACTATAACAATTCTTTCCTAGTATCTTGCATGCAAAGTGATAAGTTATGTATTTCTAAATCCTTGGTTCGGCATCTAGAAAATCTCACTCCGCACCTTGGTCCGGCTATGTGTGTTGCTATCATAACCCTTATCCTTACCTCATATTAACCATCGTATTCGATATTTGACTAAGTTATTACCTCGTACCAATCAATACTAGCCTATTAGATAGTATGCACTAAATCTATGTTAATAATTCTTTTCCTATTATCTACCTCCTTGGTCCGACAAGTAGCATTAAGGCGAGTTCTAACGTTGGCCATCCGTTAAATAGACTTCTAAATGAAAGAATTATTAATACATGCCAGACACTATTCTAGAATTGTTCTTTTAATTAGGGTTTATCTCATTATTTGCCTATGGTTCCCACAACCCTAGTTATGGAGTTTAGTTACTCATAGCCATAAACACAATATTCAAATATATTAAATAAGAATTCATGTACTTACTTCAATGAGAAAGAATAAAGTCCGAAAGTTTGCTTGATTAATCACCACAAATCACTTGTGAGAATCTCTAAATCAAAACACTAATACACAGAGTCTAATAATATGATGTCTAATCTAGCAGAGTCTAACCTCAAAAATGAGGTTTTTCGAACTATTTATAAAAAATAAAAATCTAATTAAACAAGGATTCTAATTTCTGGAAATCTGCCAAAACGCGGCTTGGTCGACGGACCTCGCGACGGACCGTCGTGGTCACGACGGACCGTCATGGACTCCATCGTCCCATACTAAGCAATTTCTTCTGCTGCTCTCTTCATTCCCCTCAACGGCAAGTATGACGGACCGTCATAGGCACAACGGTCCTTCGAGGGTCTTCGTTTCAAAACACTTCAACTCTTGGAATCTGGGTACTGCGATCACTTCTCTGAACTTCATGACGAACCTGCAGGACGGACCATCGTAGCCACGACGGACCGTCACAAGCTACGTAACCCCACACTTGGTCAGACTTCCCCATTTTCCTTCAGCAGCTTCTCTACGCTGCCATCTACGGACCGTCACAAGCACGACGGACTGTCATCAGCTCCGTAGGTGGTCTCTTCTGCATTTCTTCACTCAAAATCTCCGCATTCAACTTTGGAAAGATTTCCTGCAAAACAAGGAGAAACTCATATAAAATCTAGCACAAAAAGACTTTTGGACACACTAAACTTAAGGAAAAAGTATTAATTATACCGTGAAACCACGGTATATCAGTAACCTCAAGGCATGCTTGTGCAAAGCATGAGTAAGACCCTATAAATCTGAATCATACTAATCAAACCAAGTTAGGTTGTCATACATACTCTTCATCTTTTGATGCAAGCTAACATCATCTTTTAAAACACTTGAACTCGTATACTAAACTTTGAGTATTAACCTTAGTTCACCAGTCAATCCCTTGATGTCCATGAACACAATGAGATGCTTCCATAAGCATGTCTAAGTTCATTCATTGCACATGAACACTATGAGATACTTCTTTAAGCATGTCTTAGTTCATACTCATCTCGTTATCTTTGAACACTATGAGATTCTTATTTAAGCATGTCTTAGTTTTTCGTTAATTTGAACACTTCGAGATACTTCTTCAATAATTTATTAGTTCCTCATTCATCTTGTTATAGTTGGGATATATCCTAATCGACATAAGACCATGTAAGCTATCACATGATCCCTAATGAGTCCATGATTTGGAATCGTTTAGGTTTTTATTTTAATAGATGTAGTATCCTCAAATTCATATTTTGTGCCAATAAATAATATAAATCCTTAAGTTTCAGGTATTTGTATTGAGGAACAAACATGTACACTAATGAGCAAAAAGGAACAAGGTAACTGAAAAAATAAAGAAAAGAAGGCTTATGGATTGCCTAACCCATTGGTCGAGTCGTCGAATGGCTAAGATTTAGGCTAATTTTCCAGAGTGCAAGTCTTGAAGGATAAAATCAAATGGGATATTGAAAGGATAATTAGGGAGTCACAATGGTTCTGCTCTGCAGAGGTAGATCGCACAAAGTTATAGAACTTGAACATGTTGAAAGCTAAAGTAGAAAAGCGATGGAATTGGACAAAAGGAGATCCCGACTTATTGTTCCAAATAGTCCTGTAACATTTCGCAATTTAAAATAGCTAGGAAGAAGCTAAAAACTAAAAATAGTAATTTTTGAAAATAATGAAAATCTGGAAATTTGTAAGTTAGGAAAAATGAGTTTTTGGTCAACTTCAAATGTCCATAACTTCTAGCTCAAGATTATTTAGAGGTACTTCTAGATATGGAATGAAATATGTTAGAAACAATCTTTCTAATGCCACTACGTTTCTGCAATTTTGAGTTTGTATGAGTAAGTTATTCCCTTTGGAAGTTGGGCTATTCGATTAAGGAATTGACCAATCCTGATTTTAGATGGGTAGTTTTGTTTTTTTTTACCTAATTAATTAAATTCATTTTTAGTAATTAATTGGGGTCAAAACTGAGTTAGGTTAGTTTATGCTTTTGAAAATAGAGTAAGGGTTTATAGAGAAAGAACACATGAAAAATGAGAAGAGGAAAACAAGATTCGCCAAGAATGATCGAACTTGGTTGTGGATTTCGCCAAGGAATTGATCCTACAAGGTATGTGAGTCTTTCATAGCATTGGGTTCGTTCGACCACGTGCCAAAAATGTATAATTCAGCGAACTTTGTCCTTAAATAGTTTGAAAGTTGATGTTCTTGTTATGTATTCTTGAATTTGAATGATGTTCTAGAATTGAGCTGAATTGAAGAGTAACTGAGATTTTTGCGTTGAGTTTTAGAGTTGTTTTGAGTTAGGTTCTTGAGTAAATTTGCTAGGTATTGGTTGTAAAATGAATTTGAGAATAATAGTCGAGTTTAGGCAAATTTGGGCTGGAAAACGAAGAAGAAAAAAGTTGGACAAGGAACATGTACGAGGTCCAGTGAGCAAAAAGTAGCTCCCCGTCACGGCTTGGACGCGGGCTCCTCTATCTCTAAATTTAGTTTTGCGATCATTTATTTATAAATATATCCGCATTGCAGACTTTTTCTAAGATAGTGATTTCGTGACTTTCTCATGTTTAACTATCTTAAAACACTCCTAACATCATGACATATTTCCTATCACAAATCATAATCCTTGAATTCATAATTCAATTCAAGGAGAGTTAAGAGTAAAGTTTAGAAGTTAAGAAGCAAGTCAAGAAAAGTTAATAAAGTTTTCAAAAATCTTTTACAAACGTTGTTACTTTGTTTTAAGACTTAAGTTCTAAAAAGTTTTGAAGTTCATTTCTCAAAAGAAGTATATGGAAACTAAGTATACCCGAGAAGTTTAAAATGTTTTCACATTTGAGAAAGAAAGGGAACACTGATTCCAAGAGAGATTTTAAGCTAAGATTTTAGTAATTATCTCAAACCAAAGAAAGAGTTTTGTTTTTACAAATACATGAGCTATGAATCTATTGGAAGTAGTATTGAACATCGATATGGGGATGCGAGTTCATAGCAACTCAAGTCTCGATAAACCATGTAGCCATCATGGGTAGTAAAGAATCATAAGCTAGTGCATCCACTAAGTTAAGTGTTCTATATGACGGAAAAGTATAAGACAATTGTGGCAGTATGGGCAATAAGTTGTATCACCCCTTAGGCTCATAGTGATGGTAATCTGTTAGAAAATATCCCATAGAAACTATATTACTTTATTTTATGAGTAAAGTTGAGTTTTTTATTGCATTGTCTTTAACAAACTAAGTTGCTTTTATTGTTTTATAAATATCATCATATATTGCATGTGTTTCAAGGCTATATTTTGAGTTAAGTTATTCATGAGTTGAGAAGAGTCGATGTAAGTGTTTCTTTTGGAATCCTTTTCAAGCTTATGTATCGTTTAGAATTCCAACTCACATACTCATACATTCAATGTATTGATGTCAGTTAGCCTACATCATATTATGATGCAGACATAGGTAACCAAGATTAACATCCAACGCTTTGTTGATTAGGTTCAGCACTCAAAGTCAATTGGTGAGCCTCCTTGCTTCTAAAGGTCTCTTTTTTCATTACTTTATAATTTTTATTTGTTAGGATGATCGGCGGTTCTGTTCCAATATCCCTATTTGTTTTAGAGGCTTTATAGATAGTTAGCAGTTCAATAGTCTTTACACTATCATTCCATATGTGAAGACTTGAGTTGCCATTTTGGCCAAGTTGAATGTTTGAATTTTTAAGCGTTCTTAGTATTTTATTATTCAAGCGAGTATAGTGTTATTGATCATTATAAATATATATAGAGTCTTTATCTGAGTAAGTAAGCCAGGACAATGGTTCACTTGAGGCCAGCAATTATTTTTGAGTGTCGGTCATGTCAATGGAGTGTTGGTAGCAGGTGTGAAGCGCACCATATCTACAATTACGAGGCCGCGACACTAAGAAAATATTCTCACTTCTTTCATACTCTGAAAAATAGAGTTAGGCTTTTCGAGAAAGATCACAAGAAAAATGAGAATAGGAAAAACAAGATTCGCCAAGAACGATTGACTGTAGATTTTGCCAAAGAATTGATCCTACAAGATAAGTGAGTCTTTCAAAGCATTGGGTCCGTTCACCCACGCGCCAAACATGTTTAATTCTGTGAAATTCGTTTTAAAAGTTTTTGAAAGTTGATATTCTTGTTATGTATTCTTGAATTTGAATGTCTCTCTTTAATTGGGTTGAATTGAAGAGTTTCTGAGATCTTTGCATTGAGTTATAGAGTTATCTTGAGTTAAAATCTAAAATGAATTTGAGAACAATAGTCGAGTTTAGAGAAATTTGCGCTAGCAAATGAAGAAGAAAAGAATGGTACAAGGCGTCCCTACACAGCAAAAGTTACTCAGTCCTAGCAAGCATAATGTAAGGGAAACACATTTTAGTAAGTCATATATGATGGTGAAATCTAGTGAAATGTTGAACCTATGACGTGAATAACTATAGTTGAACAAAAAACCAAAAAGAATACTGATGTTGAGATCAAAAGAAAATAGATTGGTGACCAAATATGCAGTCATGTTCTCACGCCCACGCCCAGAAAATTCCTCCCTCTTCCCCTTTTATTTTGCCTTTACAGCCGCCCCAACCTGATTTGAAGGGCACAAGTAATTTCTATGCTAGAGTCTATAATGAATTTGATTACTTCGAAATTCCATTGTTAAGATATGCACCAAATGCATGGCTACACTTTTGGAATCAACTGCCTGGTCTCACATTTGTACAATGGTTGTCTAGTTCTATGACATTTTCAATTCATAAACCCGCCTCCTGGTATGATTGGCAGTCCTTGTGATGAACCTTGACTCTGAGACATTAGCTGTGACCTTGCAGGACCTTGCATGTAGGTTTGGTTCATCCCTGTTCCAACCATTGGTTGCTGCTGCTGTTGCTGCTGCATTTGCGGAATCTGCTGCTGCTGCTGCATTTGCGGGATCTGCTGCTGCTGCTGCATTTGGTGAATCTGTTGTTGCTGCATTTGGGGAACCTGTGATTGTTGCAACGGAATCTGCTGTTGTTGCTGCAGTTGCATGAGAGGTTGCTGCTGTTGCTGTTGTTGCAGCTGTTGAAGGGGTTGCTGTTGTAGTTGCGTAAGATGCTGCTGCTGCTGTTGCTGCTGTTGCTGCAACTGTGGATGTTGTGCTTGCAGCTGCTGCTGTTGCTGCTGTTGTTGCTGTTGACTTGGTATCTGTGGCTTAAACACCACCATATCCTGAAGACACAAAAATAGCATTACACCGAAGGCTCATGCACAGTAAAACCATTCCTAAAAAAATTGTCAAATTGATCATCAATGAAATAATGCTAAGAGTACATAACATTTCTTACCCCAGGAAAAAGCATTCCAATCAAGCGGCAGGCTTTATCAGAAACAGACAGAAGCAGTGTCTGCGATGGGAGTTGTATTACCGCACACTGGACAATTTGTGGAAGACCACAAGCTTAGTTCATTGAACCAGTTAAAGAAAGAGAAAGCTGTTTCTGGAACAATTAACAAATAACAGAACAAGATTGATGTAAATCTAAGAGCTCTATTACTAAATATAGCCTGCCTCTCTCCAGATATACACAGAGAAAGTAAATAAATAAATCAAGAAGAGGAAACTGGGGAGTGAGATTGCTCAATGCATTATTGTCAACAGACGGGTTAGAAAAGAACATGCAAGCCACCCGTGTAGCTAGGTCTTCTTTAGAATAACAAAACAATTTCACCAAAAAAATTGTTGAGATGCATGTTAGTTCTGATGCAGATTTCAATTGTAAAATAAATTCAGTTCTCATAGTGGATCTTTAATAAATTTGAAGTTGCAGAGATAGATGTCTTAAGCAGTTAAATCTTTATGTTTTGCTTAAAGATGCGGAATAACCAACATATACAAATGCCATATTTTTTTTCCCCAAATAAAAAAGAGATTAAGTGGCCATAGGAATGTCATCTGAATCATCATTTCTCACAATGATGCAAAAACAAGACTGCTGTACTTGGTAAGATCTTCAGCAAGGTTATCACATGTTCACTAAAACAAATTCACCCATCAACCAAACAGGAAGGGAAAAAGTAGTTAACTTGTGTAGTCACTTGAGTTCAACTAACATTTGCAGTAGACTCGCAAATTCTGTAGACAATGCAAAACACCCACGTGAAACTCTAATCTGCAGCTACCTGATGTGTCAAAACTCAAAACAGTTCAACCAGTGTTGTGAAAAGCGCAGAAAAGCGCGCTTCAAAGCGAGGCGACCCTTGTGCGCTTTTTTATCTTGAGGCGAGGCGATCTGAAAAAAGTTCTCGCTTCAGATGAAGAAGCGAGAAGCGACCCTAAGGCAAAAGCGGAATAAAGCGCGCTTTTTATAAAAAAAAAAAGCGACAATTAGGTTTTTTTTAAAAAAATAATCTGAAAATAACCTTCTCTCTCCTCACGACTCTTCTTTCACGACTCTTTCCCTTCTTTCTCTCCTCGCGACTCTTCTTTCACAATACTTTCCCTTCTTTCTCTCCTGACAATCTCGACTGAGGCTGCCTCTCTCTTCAACCTCGACCGCAGGTATCTTTTTGTTCATCTCTTTTTTAGCTAACGTTTATTAGTTCATCTCTATGAGTTTCTTTTCTCCTGAAATATACAATCTTCGTCTGTACTTCATCTCTTCATCTCTCTGAGTTTCGACTACTCTAGTTTTTTTTTCTTCTTCTCTTCTTTTCTTCATCTCTGCTGCCTCCTCTGTTTCTAATTACTGACTGTTGCCTCCTCTGTTTTTTCTTTTCAATTCTTTTGCTTTTTTTTTTTTTAAATTTTGTGATCAGTCTAGCAGTCTTATTGAAGAATAGGAGTTTGAATCTTTGTGATTTAATTACGTTTTTGATTTTTTGCTTTATATGTTATGACTTATGAGTATTTTTGCCTATGTAATTTCTTCAATCTTATGTAATTTCTTTCAATCTAAGACTATATTACCTCTATTTAGTTATTTAATATTTTTTTTATTTTTATACTAAATGTCACTTTTTTTAAAAAAAGAGCGCGCTTTGCATCACGCTTCTCGCTTCTGCGAAACAAGCCCTCGTCGCTTTTTTCCGCTTCTCACTTCTGTGAAGCAAGCCCTCGTCGCTTTTTTCCGCTTCTCGCTTCCCAAAACACTGAGTTCAACATTGATGCACTAGAATAAGCCTCATTTTTAAATCCACATGAAAGGGAAAAAAAACTGTGTTTCATCTACTCCAGTCGATGACAGGCCTAAACATAATTCACAGACAAATGCCAACTTCCACGTGATTTAATACCACAAGGTACCTATTTCAATGTCTGAAACAGCAATTAGTGAAAACAGCTACATTTACCTCAAATAGCTATTCAGTAAATCATATTGTTACTTCATAAGACTGAAAACTGCAGCTTTCAACTTGAGAACTTGATCTCTCCTTCATTGGTCAAGAGAATGGCATGGTGTCTCCTTACATCGTTGTTAATGTATGTGATTAAATAGATGGCATCTCTCTTTACCCTCTGACAGACTATCTACTTTTGGATATTGTGTTCCAGTTGTGGACATTTGGTGTCTTGGGAAAGTAATTAAAAAAATGTGGTTCGTATATCTAGTGTACACAATAATATCGGGCTATCGCAGTGGCAACAAATTAACTTATATGGATCAAGCAACTACTGAAGGAGTTGAAAATCGGAAACACAAAAGGGATGGAATTTGTGTGCAATAATGAAGTTGCAGTTCACATTGTATTGAATCTAGTGTTTCACAAGAGGACCAAACACATACAGATTGATTCTCATTTTGTTAGAGAAAAGGTACTTACTCTCAGAAGGTTCCTGCTATAAGTGATCAGCTTCATATATACTCACCAAGTCCCTAGCCAATCCTAGAACAAGTTATATATCTAAGCAGCTTGGTACATATAATTTGCATGCACCAACTTGAGGAGTGTCAGAATCCTGGGAATATTCTATATCGTGTATAAATAGTAAGTAGCTTGATTTATTCCTATTATAATTGGATATTGATTTATATTGATTTCCTTTCCTTTTTTGGACATGTAAACTTAGCTATTTAAACCTCAATAGCTTGTGAGGAAAATGAAGTTGAGTTCCCTCTAAAACTCTTGTTTTCTCACAACATTATGATACTTTGCTGCATCATGAGAAAATTATGTTTCTATCCAAGTTTCAGTCACAAGCACCTTGACTTTTGTCTCTAAAAACATCTCTACAAGATTAAACAATCTTCTTCGAGCCATTCATAAATGTTGTTTTTTCTACATTTTCGTCTACACTGTTAGAGGGGAGATCCAACCTGTGACTATATGTCCTTCTGGTGAGAATTTATTATTCTCATCTTACAATCCACTAAAGACCTTATTACACTTTCATATCTTCCTAAAAGGTTTAAATATGATACCATGTCAAAGAGTGTGACCATCTCATTAAAAAGCTTAAATTTGTTACTTTTTTGAAATAGGTAACTTTGTATTCACACAAAAGAGCTCATCAAGGAATTGATGAGGAGGGATTTACAACCCCCAGGGCGTGCATCATTCTCAAATCCAAAAAATTTCAAAAATTCACAGTTGGCCTATAAACTCCGCTAAACTATCTACTTCCCCCACTACATCTTGCTTACACCAAAAAACAAAAGGCTAAGACACTCATCTTAATCATCTGGGAACTGCTAGTCCTCCCTTCATAGCATTTGTAGAGAAAGCAAATCTTTTATTTACGTAATTATGTTTTTAGCAATGGTCTTGGACAAGCTTCACCTCATGACTTGACTTTTCGGAATGACTTAGGTCCCACAATTTTAATGGTTTCAAAGACACCATAATCAAGAACAATAAACTAGGCGACTTGCATGTGTGCAGTTGACATTGCGGCAAGATCGATGCAGTGAACCAATAAAAGAGCTACAATGTAAATCTAGTTTTGCTCTAGCTGCAGAAAATCGGTCTTTTAATTAAAGAACACTACCATAAACGAGAATAGGGCAGTTCAAATGGATGCAACAAAGATGCAGGCAACCTATAAAAGAACTACAATGAAAAGGGGTTAGTCTCTAGCTGCTAAAACTCAATATTTAAAAGTAACAACACTTACAAGCTTCTTTTCTTGCAGCTGACTAAGGAACCCATGCTGGTTCATTGCCCGAAAAACTAGAAAATCTGCCTTCCCAACATATTGTCTGATCCAAAACAAAGATGTAATTTTCATAAAGCAGTAATTGCACTGTGGACGAATAATAAGAAAATGTTTCTAACATGAAAAAGATCCACCAAGCAAAAAATTAATTGATCTAAAATGAATTACTTGTTATTCATGTGATCTTGGGAAATAAGGCGAACAATTTGCATTGTTGGAGGCCAATTTGCAGCAAGCCTGACAAAAACACAAAGGACAAATCAATTCCAAGTGTTAATACAGTTAAAAAAACACTGCATTATGGAAGTGAAAAGAAGACTAAAGATGCATAACAGAAAAACAAAAAGATAATTTTCCAGAAATGACATCATTTGCTTCAAATACATAAGAGCATCCTGTATATCATTCCTATGTAGCTACCACAAATCGAACAAAGAATCACATTTGGTTTAAGAACTTCTACATCGACTAAACAATTATAGCTGAAAACTAAAATATGAGTTAGATTCCTTCCACAAATTTATTAGTTACCCTAGAGAATTAGATTCCTTCCACACATCAATTCAATATAATGCAATCCGGAGAAGTACAACTTTCATCAAAGGAATCACAAGCATCCAACTAATGCTGCCAGCACACCCCAAAAATTTGTCATCGCTTAATCCTATTTTTCAAACACTTCAAGATTGGCTAGATCTCACCTGCCTATCCAACGCTAGAGTACATCTGAAAAGAACTCTATTTGTCTGCTACTTACTTCCATTCTTAAGTCTACCAGGGAAGCAATTTCTCATCCAGTATGGTTGCACACAGTGATTGAGGAGATGTCCACTTTACACGCAAGTGGTATTTGGGAACTTGCCCTTCATCCTTCAGGAAATCTATTGTTGGCTATCGTTGGGTTTATGTAGTCAAAGTTGGTCCAGACGGCCAAATTGATCAGCTAAGTCCCGCCTTCTTGCCAAAGGATATCATCAGATATGTGGCTTAATTGTGGTGGTACTTTCCCTCATGTGGCTAAAATAGCATATGTCCACCTCTTTCTATCCATGATTGTTGTTCGCCATTGTCCAATTTATGAATTGAACATTAAGAATGTTTTTCTCTATGACGACATTGATGATGAAGTTTATATACAGCAACCACTATGTTTTGTTGCTGAGGGGATGTCTAGTGGTAGTGTATGTCGATCGTACTGGTCACTCTATGGTTTGAAACAATCTCCTCAAGCCTGATTTAGTAAGTGCAACATAGTTATTTAGGAATTCAGCATGACTGGTAGTGAAGCTGATAGTTGTGTTTTATCAACATTCAACTTCAAGTTTGTGTATTTATTTAGTGGTTTATGGTGACAATATAGTTATTATTGACAATGATTGTGATGGTATCACTAGTCTAAACAACATATCTTTTGGCACTTTCAGAAAAATAATTTGGGTAGAATGAAGTTACTTTCTAGGTATTGTTTTCCTTTTTTAATGATGAGAAACCCGCAACCGCTACCCTTTGGATGCGCACTGGGTAAAATCCCTCACTTCTATGCAATAGCTTACGAACCACGCAGGAGAAGTTACCTGCATTAGGCAAACCCGGTGAGACGAGCTCGACCAAGAAGGCAAACATCTTTTTTTGCTAGCAAGGGGTTTCGAAGCTGAAACCTCCAACATGGAAGTCCAAAGCCCAATCAATTGGGTCTTCCTGAAAGGGTATTTTATTCCTATTTCTTAACAAAAATATGCTTCTGAGATTCTTGAAGAGATAAGATGGGCTGTAAATCCAAAGGCACTCCTATGGAACTGAATGTTAAGCTTATGCTACGACCCATTGACACTCGAGGCTCAAATCCATAAGCAGATCATTGGATACACCAATGTTGATTGGTAGGGTCACCTTCTGATAGACATTCTATGTTTGGTAATTGTATTTTAGAAGCCAGCAATTTTTAGTGCGTTGTTAAAGCAAGAAATAGAGTGTCGTTTCTCATTCTAGTCCAGAACATAATATCAAGCAATATCTATGACAACATGTGAGCTAGTTTGGAGCAAGTGGGTGTTGAAGGATTGAATTTGAAGAAGTAGGCTAGCAATCCGATTTCATAACTAGTTGGTACGTTCGAATAATAAAAAGAAGTTCTCTTTCTAATCCTATTTAGATTCTGTCGGGTGAATACAATCAAACAGAATCCAATTCTGATGCAAAAATTCAAATTAAAAAATGAAATAGAAAAGATACAAAATCAAAAAAAAAAAAATCACTAAAGGTGGGTTGTAAACCTTATTAGATACCATTGACTCTGGTATCTAATTAGTTTTACATACTATTGGATTTGAACCAATGACTCCCACCGTATGAAAGCAGTACTCTAACCACTGAGTTAAGTAGGTCATTTATCATCCCAAAGAGAACCAAATGAAACCCATCCTGTCGATGGATTATAAATATCATATTACTTGTAACCAATACTAATATAAGGAATACCACTCAAAGAGATCAAAGATTCTTGATGTTACATCATGGAATATTTCTCTTGACAAGATTGAGAAAAAATTGTAAAGGGAAATGGGTTATAGAATAATGTCTCAGTTGTAGAAAAAAAGAATTTTATAAAAGATGAATCCCTCAAGAAACAAGTTTCTAAGACTAAATCAGGAATTCCTTGGTGTCTCTACCATTTACTGATCTTGCTAAATTTGAGAGATCAGTGCATCATGACAACAGAGTTCTTTAGGTGTAAAATAAAAGATCTTGCAATTCGAAGATGGAAAAGACAGTAGCATAGCTAAACTTACACTATAAAATACAACTACCAAATATCCGTACAACTTATGGAAGACAAATATATAGTCCCTTCACAATCCAACAAGGAATGGGAACGTTGCAACAATAACAGCAGACCCATTGAAATCCGACAAGTGGGGTCAGGGGAAGGTAGAATGTACGCAAACTGTACCACTACCTCGAGGAGCTAGAGAGGATGTTTCCGAAAAAACCCCGGGTCAAGTGCAGAAAATCCAAGTACAAAGAAGGAGACAGTGAAGAAAATATAGCGAGTAACAAGGAAACAGTGCGAGTCTACCAGAAGGAAGCAAGACAACAACAAAACAGTGCGATAACTCAAACACAAAAAACAACATAGTAGGATTGTTTATTGTAAGTGACATTGTGAAATCACTAAATCAAGCATTTATAAAAATGAAAACTTACGATTCAGAAGCTGAGGCACTCCTATACCCCTGCCACAAGAAATTGGATCACAAGATTTTGTACAGTTAGTAGAGATCCAGCAAACCATTTTACAACATGAAGAGATAAGTAGGCAATACTTCATGTCTCAACACAAAAGCTGGATTGCCTTCTTTAAGACACTATCACTTAATGATAACCATTAGAAAAAGATCAAAAAACACAAAAGAACTTGTAATCACTAGAAGTTCCAATAAGACAAGTTATAAGCATACCTCCAATCTGGTAATAAATACAGGCTGCCCCTGTCTCTGACCAGATAAGTTTCCCTGCAACATTTTCATTACAAATTATCAGGAGTACTTCATTAACATCATACAGAAATGTAGAGCTTCTTGTAGGTAGTTTCTAAAAGAAAACAAGATATGGGAAAACATGAATTCGATCGGGATGACGAAAAATTATAGCAAAATAATCAGAGTTCTTGAAAAGAACAGCAGTTCAAAAAATTGAATAAATACCAACCCAGTTTCTCATTGTAGTATATAACTTGCATATTATCACACTATTCAAGGGTATAGACATATCCTCAGTATAAACTATAAGTTCAAAATTGTGGTCTTACAACCTCAAATATGATTTTGCTGGTTCTGCGCAAAGTCTAAAACAATTGTTTCTTTCAAAAGTTAAAGTAATTGGTTATGCATCAGAATAAGTTCTATCCTCAGCCCCAAACATCAGAGCAACCATTAGCAATTCACTAATATTATGTTATGGTTCAAGCAAATCAAACTGTAAGGTGCCTTAGGAAAACTCAAAACAGTGCACTCAAAATAGTTCTCACAGAAAAAGACTTCGAAGCATTAAAGGCCTGAGCTATCTTTTACCTCACCAAGATAACTATACCAGAGTTAACAAAGCATTAGAGGAAAAAAAAAAGCGAAAGAGCCAGCTGAATTCAAAATTATTACCCCTCTCAACTATATGCATATCACTGAATTCAACAAAAGCAAAAACTACATTGCTTATCTGGTAGAACAATTGCTATATGCAAAACCACATGGTTAGTTTTAACTAACAATTTTGGTCTAGCCCTTAGCATCACAAGATGGCAGTATAGGACTTCACTTCGACTGCCACACTGTTTTAAAAGAGTTTTAACAGACTACAATTTGCATGGAAACACTGTTGTTTCAGTTCCTAAAAAATGTAATTTGGAAGCACCAGCATAAAATATACAAATTTAAATCATCCTCATACTTACCCACCAGTCCACCCACAAAATCAAACTCCATCTTACCTCTTAATATTGTTCCTTCATTATCTCTGTAGTATTTACATCTGGCACATTAGGTTCATTTTCTGAGACTGACATCTGAAATGAATCAGAAAGAAGGAACCCAGCAACTAAACACGAGGTAGCCGCTAGGTGTGAAAAGACAACTAAGATTGGAGATAGCTGATTTTCCAGAAAATCCATTTATAGTAGAGCATATATTCATTCCAAATCCACTTCAAAGATTTCTTTGCCAATTTACAGAATTATCAGGAAATTACTCAAATACCCCTCTTAATTATAACTGCATCTTAATAATCAAATAGTATAGGCGACTGGATATCAAAGTTCAAACACCCCAAAAATAACAATTGTGAATCCAACACAAAATGGAAGGATGAAACTGACTGAGAGACATTATAGCTGGTGCCCAGAGAAATGGTGCAAATATCGCAGTCATGGCAACCCACTAGGTCCTATCGGGCGCGTCTTAAATTCCCCCTTAAATCATAATCACCATATATATGCAATAAACACCTAACAGTTACTACAAAATAATTTTTGGCATTGTGACTCATAATTATTATATTGAAATGACCACATTGTTACACCACATAACAGAAATGAGATACAGAAAGTTCGTCAAGAAAATCACATGTTATAGTGGCCTCTTAATGGTGAAAAACAAAAAAAAAAATCCCATTTCCGTAAGTATCAGATATAGAAATCTCAACAGATATTGTATGGCCAAATCATTTCAGAATTACAGACTGATTGATTTAAAGCAAAATAAGAAGTTCCAGCAGAGAACATCAAGAAAATATAACCTGTGACATTCTAAAAGAACATATATGTAAAATTCATATTTTATCTGTTGTTCGGGCGATGAAAATTTAAAGGCATGAGTTAGTTTCTATAGGAAATTAGGAACAAAGTCCGCAGTCCAGTTTCAGCCTTTCTACTGATTAATCGGTCTTACCTCCCAAACTTTGACATATTTTGATTGAGCTGATGGCAATGCACCAGATGTTTGCTGTTGAGATAGAGGCATGTTCGCTGATGTGCTGTTCACACCAACTGGTTGCATGCCTGGTTGTCCTTGTTGAGACATCCCTGGAGTAGGCATCATTGTGCCAGTTCCGGAAGGCAAACCAGTTGCACCCAGCCCAGTCAGCATATTCTGGTTCATCCCTGTCCCACTTGGCATCATTTGTGTGCCTGGTATATTACCTTGGCTCATTGCAGGAACCGTTTGACCAGACATACTGGGAGCAGTTGAAGTGAATGAAGAAGGAGCTGAGTTTTGTGTATTCTGTGCACTTCCTGCTAGTGGAACAGCCCCAGTCATTGTTGTCACACCTGATTGCCCAGATGATAATACAGCTTGAGAAGCAGGGACGGAAGATGCCATTCCACTAGATATCATACTTGAAAGCATAGGGGTGCCACCCATAGATTGCAGTCCTATAGAAGTCCCCCCGCCTAGAACTTGGTGTGCCTGAGCAACACCGTTCAAGATTTTGACATTTGCTGCTGCAGCAGCAACCGGACGTAAGGACTGAGTCATACCACTGACTATGGGTTTCATCTCCTGAACATTCTCAGTATGTGATACCATCTCCTGAGAAACAGAAAGAGGAGAAGAAGCTTGCAAACTTGGAACCGGTTGAAGAGCAGGACGAACAGACGGAATATGTGAAAATCCAGGTCCAGTCATGGGGGTCACAGTGTTGGGCTCCTGAAAACAAATATTATAATATCATAGCATCTATGAAATATCTGTGTAGCGAGCAGGTGTACAAGTTGTTGAATCTTACAATTTTTACAGTTGCCGGAGGAATATTTCCAGCGGAAATTGGTGGTCGACTGATAACAGATACATTTGCTGAGAGGTAAATAAAAAGAGAATTAGTATCCCTCCAACAGTACAATTGCAGAGTAATTTATATATCCCAGCATACTATATATTAGACTACAGTAATACACTTATAAACATTTATCCAGTAACTTTTTTATCAACTAAAACTGTAATTTTAGAGAGTTCTCAACATTATGTAACATAATTAATCCTCAGATAAGATAAAAAGATGTATACATGTAAAAGATGCCAAAAGTATCATCACCATGTGGCCACATTCACCTCAACCAAATTAGGGAAGACTAGGGGAGGGATAAATTGAAATTTTTAGCAATAGACAGTAGACACTACAGCTGAATTAAGAGTTGAACAGTTCAGCAATTAGTTGTCTATCCAACTGATCGTGCTTGAACTCCAAAAACTGAAACAAATTACACATGAAAAAGATTACACAGAACGAATTGCACAGTGGAATGAAATCATTCCCCAACATATATCAGGATGAATAAAGTTCAAATATTGGTTTTACTTATTTTTCTATGGGTTAAATGTTTTGTCTATTGAACAGCTTGACCCTGCCGACTTCAAAATAAAGAGGGGGCTATTATTCTTAGTTTTCCTTTATTGCACATTTGGACTTTGTTAGTGTTTAGGTATACTTTCACAGTATTGTTAAGTGTTCCACACTGGACAAGTACAAATATCCTCATTGTAAAGTCTGTTGATAAAGGAATAGAAGTGTGAGAAACTAAAGTCACACAAGTTTTTCCCCATGTTCTTTGGTATTAGCGTGAAAAATTTACTGTGCAACATACAGCGACTTCCGCGAGAGAGAAACCGTCATCCTGCAGTTATTTCTGGTGACAGCAAAGTTGTCTTCTTCAAAACTATTTTTCATCAGTGTTGTGCACAGTGCAATACCAACACCACCACTAGTCCATCGGCGTATGATTACCTAGTCCCAGCAAACCCAACCGGCAAGAGCATTACTCGTGCAGGTGACAGACCAGACAGACCAGACAATTCCAGCGAGATCAAGCCATATGTCGGTGCCCGTGAGGTTTTTTGGCCATCCTCCAATGATGCACTTTCTTCTGTGATGTTCATCAGGTCATTCTGGCCACCAGAACACCACCTTCAAGAAAACAGCTTCAATTACTGGTGACTCCCAGACTTCCCTCTTTTATCCCTGAGGTCACCTAGCCTGTCTGAGTCCATCTCATGCGGTGTTTTTGAAAGCAAGACGCAAAAAAGCGAGACCAAAACACTAGTGGTCAATGAAGTGGCTTGAGAACCATGAGGTCTCGCGTTCAAAGATCCAGAAGAAATAAGAACACTAGGATTATTTCACCCCATTTGTCTTAGCCTTGGTGGATTGGTACCTGATGGTGGTGGAAGGTGGCAGTTATCCCATGGAATTAGTCAAGGTGCACGCAAACTAGCTCAGACACCACAGTTATTAAAAAAAAAACGAGAGAAGTGAAGCACTCACATCAAGTGAAGCTAAATGGGCTATACAGGACTTGCATGTTGATTACAACTATCTTTATATTGTCTAAATCTTTTTCATTGTATGTACTGGCAAGTTCAACAAACTTATGCAAGCGATTAGCATGATTCCGAGCGAAGCTGATAACTTTGTATTTTATCGATACTAGGCCTTAAATTTATGTTCGAACCAAAGCTAATCACTTTGTTCATGTGGATGAAATGATTATCACTTGCATTGATCAAGAGGGCATTAACAGCTTGGAACAACATCTCTTTCAGAACTTCCATACCCAGGTAAATTCTGGTATTTTCCATGTTTTGGGTAGATTAGTCCCAGATCAAGTATTGTCATTTCACAACAGCAGTGTTCTGGAAAGTGAGAAGCGAGATAAAGCCACAAGAAGAACGAGAATAGAAAAATACACCTAATCTCGTTTTTCATAACCGACGCTTCAGGCTCGCCTCGCTTCTTCTACTGAAGTGAGTGCTTTTTTCATCTCACCTAGCTTTAGTGACCTAAGTTGATTATGTCTGAGATTGCCATAAGACCTCCCTCTTGGAAACTGGCTAATCAAACGGGGGCAACCCATTTTACTTTTTTAAAAAGTTTCTGCTTACTTGCCTTGTTATATTATGGTAGTACAATGTTTTGCATGAAAATAGAGTAGATGAATAATCATTTGCTGTAAAATTATTTATTTGAATATATCATATTTCCTATCAGAATACGATTAACCAACATGTAAATTAATTGATTACGATAAATTGAATCAGATTTTGCTCTTTTTTCTGATGACAATTGGGACTTATGAACTTACATGGATCAAACAATTACTAAAAGATGGAGTTTGGGAAGCTACTCAAATGGATATTGTTTGCGAGAATCATGCTGCACTCTGTATCGCCTCAAATCTCGTTTTCCATAAGATGACCAAGCACTAAGAGATTGGTTGTCACATTCAAAAGATGCTTTTAGCAGATATGGTCACAAAATTTGTAAAGTCTAATTATTAGCTCAAATTCATACTTACCAGCCTTTCCCAGGCCCTCGAGTCTCGAGTTAGTTATATATGTACAATCTCGGTATGCCTGACCAGTTTAAAAAGGTATAAATATCCTCACTGACGTCACACATTCCTATACACACTTCCTCTCATGTTCTGTATTTTTTTAATGAAGTAAGAATTAGTATTAAAGCACTGTGTATGTGCTGATTACAAAAGAGATATTGTTAGCTCTATTCAAAAGTCCTATGCTAGGGATGGGAAGATGACAAAATCCAAAAGAGACTCAGGGAGATAACAGGGTATAGACTTCCAACTACTTAAAGCAACTAAACATTGAACCTTTAGGAAGCGCAAGGAGTTGCTAAATCATCAAAACACCTTCGGTTTCTTTTACTCGTGTTCTATTTCTCACTAACTTTATCTTTTGGTGTGTATTCCTATATTTCTATTCACAAAAGTACACTGCCAAAACAGAAGTGCAAAGAAAGAGCACACAAATGAATAAAGTATTATCAGGCTGAGCAAACGCTCCTACAGAGTCAGTATATGATAAAGGTGGAAAATAAGTTTCTAAAAAAAATGAACAAACCAGCTGAATTAGAAATTGATTGTGTGCCAGAAACTGGAAGAACAGAAGACACATCCATCTTGACAGGGCTGTGATTTGACGCCAAATTGGTCAGTCCAGAGCGACTGAAAGCAGCACGAGCCTCGATGAAGTTTTCGGATATCAGAACAAGAAAGTTTGGATTCTTAGCCGTATCAATGGGCGGGTCAGCTGCTCGTGGATTGTGTTTTCCCTGTATCCAACAAAATTCATACTTAGTTCCATTTTTACAAAAAAAATCTAAAAGATAAAAGAACATCAGGATAACAGTGTGAGCAGAGTGAGAGACATTATAAGTTCCTCTTGCTTTCATGGAAGACAGACCTACTGCCAAGAATCATGAAATGATAGAATGAAGATAAGTATCATGGAGGATTCCAAGACAATGTTAAATGATAAATACTTTATCCACAATGCCTTATAAGGTTGATCATATCTAAGCACTTATGAAGGCTAAATGATTCTGCACCACTATAGGATGTTGCATACTCTCAAACTCGGACTCCTAAAATGAAAAAAAGAAAAGTTAATGGAGGATGTCACTGTGGAGCTCATGGATATTCTTACTACTGATAAACAAGCATAGAGTTTGAAACAAATGGAACTATAAAGTCCACTTTCATCACCTTCCTCTACTTAAAACTAAGTGATAATGTCATGTGGTTCCATCATAAATTCATATTTTTTAACTAGTGAGATAGTCTCCATGACGTAAGTATTGAAGGAGTGAGAAGTGCTCCAAAGATTACTCCATTAATGACACTCCAAGAATATATAATATGTCGTACACAAATCATTTAGAATCATGTTGTAAATATATGGCACCTGGGCCTAATTCAACCTCAAAAGTTAGTCATGAGGGGAGGATTGCCCAAATCCATATAAGCAGATTACTAGTCCATTCCCTAACCGATGTGGGACTCCAACCCACTCTAACTCTCCCCATTCACGCCAAGACCGTAATGGAGCATGGACTCAAAGCCCAAACGGGGATTGACCTGGCTCCAATACCATGTGAAAAATAAAGGAGAAAAATATAATTGAATTGTGTATCTACATTATTACATTGAGCCCTATTTATAGACACTACATTGCAATCCTTAACCAAGTAGGATTGTATATGTTATTCTCATTCCTGTTCTAATTCTAACACATGTAACTTGCCCCAATCCTAAGCATAGAATCATGATAAATGAGTCACAAAGTCAGTAACTTTCTGGTTCAAGAGAGTGTAATAATATTGTTTCTGTCGAGGTCAGACAAAGCATGCAAGAAGTCAATCTAGGAGAAATTGAAGACAGTAAATATTGTAGGTATCAGGAACAAAGAGTCATGTTTCAACACAATACAAACAGTCTTTGATAATAACCAAAAAGGAAAGAAATCAATGAAGTTGGCCACAGTTACCGCATCATATATTGCTCTTAGTTTTGGAAGCTTTTTTGGGCATATAACTGACAGGGAAATAGAACACTGCAACGGAAAGAGAAACTTGTTAGCAAAGAATGAAGCAGTATACGTGAGGGGAACGCCAGGGTTTTAAAAAGTAAAAGGCCTTAGATCAGTACCTGAGGGAATGTCTTTGCAACTGTCTCAGCATCAGCTAGTCGACTATCTGTTTGTGCTTCAATATTTTCGTTCTGCTCCAGTTTCTGCATCTGTGGTCGATAAACTGGTGTAGGCAACGGATAAGGGTTGCTTCCAGAAATAAGTATGCAATGTTTTTTCCCTTCCATTTTTTGTTGAGTTTGGTTACCATTTGGTACAGAAAACATCTGAAGGAAGCATCAGTCTAGTTACATATATATGTTAATAAATTGAAAGGCTCCTCTTCTCCATGGAGTTAGATGAAGAGTTTAAATACATAAAGTTATTCCTTAGAAGAATCGAAAACAAAAAGTCAGCACTGATAGAGAAAGCACGTGAATTTGATAAGATCATAGAGGAAAGAGAATGGAGAAGGAAGAACATTGAAGAGGCTAGTATGACAAGGGAGCTAGAGGAAATAGCAAGATATGCAGGAATCTCATGGACAGAAGTCTAGGTAAATCTAATTGAAACATGGTGATAGCAATCTCAAGTTCGTTTAAAAGATGGTCAATGCACATAGAAGATACCACCTATTGAGAGACTCAAAGTAGAATGAACAACGAAGAAGAGCCCAAGGAGATAAATCAGAGAAACCTGGCAAGGGGTGGTGAAAACAGGTTAATGTTGGAAGAGACAATGTCTATTGATGGAGATTGTTTGATACTAATTAGAAGTGTTTAAACCTCAATCTTCCATATGTTATTTTTGTATTCCTTATGCCAATCAAAGTGGTAAAAAGTTGATAAAAAAATTGATCAGACTTCTTGTGGAAAGGAATAAGAAAAAGAGAGAATAAGTGATTTCTGTGTGTGTGTGAGTGTGTTATGATTTACACTGGAATTTCAATCGGGGGTGTATATTGCTAGTGGAGACTAGGGAAGGAAGGAGTGTAGGGGGGAAAGGAAGACAATGAGGAAAGTCAAGTGTGAGTTAAGAAATTTTGAAGGAAGAAATTCTTGGCCAGAACAAATGGTGTCGAAGTCGATAACGAATTGGGTAAAGAGAACTCAAAATGGTGAAAAACAAAATAAGATGAAACATATGAAAAGA
Organism: Solanum lycopersicum; assembly: GCF_036512215.1. NCBI lineage: Eukaryota > Viridiplantae > Streptophyta > Magnoliopsida > Solanales > Solanaceae > Solanum > Solanum lycopersicum. The sequence continues at coordinate 29,980,327 of NC_090811.1, forward strand.
TGATAATATCCCTGGACTAGTGAACCAATTTTGAAGCAAAATTTAAACCGGCTCATTAGTAAGTTTGGGTTGAACAGTGAGGACCATCTGGATCAAAGGTCCATGACATTTTCTCCAAGCTATGAATAATCTAGACCAATGGACTTTGTAATGCAGCGACAATGCCTGAAAAAGACATGGCACGGCAATGTTTGATGGAGCTCTGAGAGCTCACTTGAATGAAGGAAATTAAGGGGAAAGGGACAGGGGAGTAACGTGAGGCCCAAGAGAGAGTCAAAACCCAATGGACTCGCTTCCTCTAGAAGCGAGGAAGGCAGACAACTTTAGGAAGGCAACTAGAGAGGGTGGCGACCGTGGCGTACAGTATTATTTCAAAAAGGGCTTTCAGTGTAACTTAGTGAGCTATCTACAGAATTGGTGGTTATCAACCAAAATGTTATCTGTCTAACACATATCACATGTGATTCATAAAGGTCATTTTGATTATTGATATTATCACATGACAACAATAGAGATGCAAAGTTCATTTTTTAAACAACTTAAAATCAATGAAACACACCACTAATGCTTCAGCAAGTCCTTCTGCAACTGCAGCGTCATTGAAACCACCTCCTGAAAAAGGTATAGCTGAAAGCCACTGCAAAAAGGTATCCATGTCTTTTGTCCAGCCACTCCGCTGAACCAGGCAAGCTGCATAAAAGATAGTAGTATAGAAGAAGAACAGGAAATAAAATTGTCAAGCAAAAAGAAAAAGAGAAATATGTGTCTTGAAAAAAAAAAAGATAAGTGAGAGAACTTGAAAAACGGGAATTCTTTTTTGACACAAGATCAAAATTGAATAACCCCCTTCAAAGATTATGTTGCTGTGGGCCTGTGGCCACAATTTCTTTTTTCATTTTTCATTTTTCCTTATTTGGGGAAGAGAATAGGGAGGGTAATATCACTGAAATTACAACAGATCATAAAATCCACTAGAATATCACTGAAATAAATCAATTTGAAAGTTAAGAAATTGAAGTTGACTGTAAGACGTTATCAAGAGGATCTATCAATCCTATGCGCATTTAGACTCATGAAAGTCAGATACAAAAATAATTCATAAATCATGGATCAAAAGTGTCACAACTAAGTTATTTAAACTCTATGCTGAATAGATAGATTTGGCATGTAAGAATCACATAATTAGATAGTTTCCACTTCATGGAGATGGTACACACACTTCACCTAGAAAACAGCCCAGAAATCATGGAATGATGCAGATTTCATCTGGACATACCATAATACCACTACTGAAATTTTTGTTTCCACTGTTTGAGAGAGATTTCAGACTGGGATAGAAAATGGTTTTAAGCGCATGACTCAACAAGCTCTCATGCTTGAAATTGCAATTAAATCAGCTAACAGAACCAGAAATTAAGAACAAGAAAAATACAAACCACTATAAGGACCATGTGTATTAAACATGACCATGGAGACCTCCACATCGGCTGCAGATGATTTCTGGAATTTCAAAATGGAAGGTAAAATTAGCCTAGCTAGTAGAAGAACGTACAATCAATTGCTTCAACTTAGATAGCATGGAATACTGTTTTCTTTTTCAACGGCAATTTGGAATGTAATGGGACATGCTTATTTGAGTTATAAATTACGTTGTTCATGATGAATATTGAGATATTAAATTTACTCATACAACATTTCCACCACATAAATAATATAGAAGAATAACCAGTTTACAAAATCAGCCATTTAGAATATGCGAACCTGTGAAGTTGAGTCCACTCCAAAAAAGCACCTGCACAAATTACCAAAAGGCTATTACTCAGAAAACTTTATCTTGAATACTACTTGTAGGGTTTAATATGACTAACTTACAGAACAGGAGACCGATATATTAACAACAGCTTCGCTATAATTAGGTAACATATATACAATATATCAACCAACTATTAGGGGAACAGAAAGCACTTTAATTTTCTTTGTTTGGTGGCTGCAGGAGTGATGCTATCGACTAGGGCTTTAAAGTTCCATTTGGAGGTATCAGAGGGATCTAAACCAAAAACTCTTCCACGAAAAAAAATTGAAAATAAGGATATCAAAGAAAAATGATATGGATGGCCAGTTAAAAGCGTCCAATCATCATATAAAGTTATAAGACAATCTAATTTCATTGAAAGGATGGAACAACCATGAACAAGCTCCATAACAACATACTGGCAAATGAAAAAATTTATGCATGTGTTGATTCAAATACTAAACAAACATCAGAATTTAGAAGAACCACTCGGCGGAGGTTTCTGCATCAGCCATTCAAGCCAAACAAACTCCCCAACTGTTTCAGCTAAACGATCAGAAAGCCAAACAAAAATAAATAGCCATGGTAAAGCAAGATAAAAGGAAGAGCTGAGTAGGTGAAGGAGGATGAATTCTCAGTCATTTGCTCAACAAAACATGTGTTTTTGCTTGCATATGTGCGGCTCAGCATATTTGAGAAGAACACCGAACTGATATCAATTCAAAATTGGATGATCTCACCTTTCAGAAATACCAGTAAAAGAAAGAACTAAGAAGCATCTCAAATGAAGAAACCTAACTGAAAATCGATAGAAATCTATAATTAAGTAGACCAGCGATAGAAGGTCAGAAAGCAGGTCTAGTTATCCCTCTCAGTGGTCAACAAGAATTGTTAGCAAAAGAAACCTGCAAATGTACCTTTCCTTGACTACAATAATTTTTTCCCTTGAACATATTCTTCTCGTTAGCAACCTGAGCTTGCCCCTAGAGGGGAAACATATACATGACCTTGAGTGGCATATAATCAACCTTGTCATGGACAGGGTTATATATAGTAAATAACCAAAATGAGTTGCATCCACACCATATGGATGGAGGATTTTCCCTGGTAGTCTTGGATAGACTCTACTCCCATTTAAACATGGCAGTATATTAAAAACATCTTAATAAATCCTTCATTCGAATTGTGCCCAAATTTTCAAATATAGATATTGATTTAAGATTTCTCAATAGTTAATCTTAAGTTTTAAATTTAAAATCTGCATTTAATACTTCTCCAGAGTTTATATATCTTACGAAGCAGGGAATGTAGTGAGCCAGCAAGTCAACTAACAGTCTAAGAAATTGAGGGTCTCAATAAGTTTATTGGATTGAGAAAAATATGCCACAAAGATAACTGTAATGCATGCATAATAGTTGGCAAAGCAATAATATCTTAAACAGCATAATTCAATTAACATGGCTTCTTTTAGTTTCCTTCAACCAAAGAACGGAAGTAATATAATTGGAAGTCGTTTATCCAGTTTTACTCTAAAAAGCCTATTTCTAAACAACTATTATTGCTGAAATGCCTCTTCTGAAAGAGAATTAACCTTGTTTACTTATCCTTTCAAAAAAATAGTTCCATCCATGCAGAAGATTAAAATACACTGTTGATTCCAAGCTCCGCAGACTTAATCAACACGCGACTAAAAAGTTAAGAGAAAAAGGTGAACAACATTTTCCTATTAAATGATCATATTTCCCTTATTCATGCTTATCTGTATACCTAAGGGCTTGGTCTATTTAATTTTTGCTAGAATAAGAGGGGAATTTGTCGGTCTAAATAATTAACATCGGATTTGTGTTGCCTAAAGGTTTCACTTTGACTATCTTCTCCAACACTTTGACTTTGAGGGGGTAAAATGCATATATTTTGTTTTCTTGATGTCACATTTTGGTTGTTTAACATCCTCATTGTCTATTGCTGCAGTATTACCTCACTTTTAAAGAAAGCAGATGAGCAAGGCTATGGTGCCACTATAAATTCAATTAAACACAATAAATATAAATCAGCTAAGTAGTCAAAGTGGAGAGATAGAATAGAGTAACCAAATTTCTGAAAAACAAAGACCACAGCTGTTGAAACTTGAAAAGAAGAATCACTGATTGAGAGCCTTAAGAAATTAAAAATGAGAGAGATACGAGATGATGAAGGTTGCCAGAGAATTCATGGAGAAATAGTAATTGTGTGAACAAGAAATTGTAAGTAGGATTTACGTTACTAAGGCTGTTGCCTCGACTCTTAAAAATGTCACGAGGTGGATGTCGGATACTTCAAAAGTAGTAAATTTTTGGAGGATCCGACAAGGTTGCGGCAACATTTTTGGAGATTACGAGCAACTTAGGTTTAGGGTTTGAGAGAACCATGTAAACAAAAGATCTTATAGAAGGGAAGGGTGGGTAAAGTGCAAAGGTTGGAAATACCAATCATTGCAAACAACTACGAGTTCTTTAACCGCCTCCCTTCAGGAATTAGACTTTTTGTAAGCCATTCATTCTAATTTTCATTTTTCAAAGTTAAACTTCGGTATCAAGGCTTCAAAAGTTTCCCATATTAGTTCAGAGAAACTCAAATGCTATGTGCACATGATTATCACATAGAGAAATGGTATTCTCCTGAGCACAGCATTTTCTCAATGATTTACTAGCATCGGAATGCAGCATTTTCCGTAAAAGATATTTACAAAATTGAATAAATAAACAACTCAATGTATTCATAGTAGACGAGTTTGAATCTATGGTCTGCTGAGGTCAGGAGTTGGATTTCAATAGCTTCTGACCATAATTTTGATTAACTTCGGGTAAAGGTTGAGGTTTTAATCCCCATCCTAAACTAGGGAAAGATAATCGGCCGACATACAACAATTCATCCAAATAACGAAAATCAATGACTGAATTCAGGATGAAATACTAAAACAAAAATGGGAACAAGTAGAAAAAACAAAAACTGAAAATTTAAGTGTATGAAAATGAGTACCTGATAATTTTATCAAGGTAATCGGAAACGATGATTTTCCAGTAAGGGCCCAACACAGCGGTGCCTTCAACGGCGACGATCAGTTTGTCCACCATCGCTGCTTTAACCAACTGCTTGATTTTTCCTTTCCACGTCCAACCTTGTCTTGTTTATTCTTTTCTTATAAAATATTACTCTTTTAACAATAATAATTTTGTGCAGCAGCCAAAGACACAAAATGTTGACTTGTAAATACTATCCCTAGGGTTTGTTTGTTTTTTAATTTATTTCCCTAATATTTAACATTTATATATATATATATGGAAATAAATAAATTCTCAATAAGAATTAACACACCAAAAATAATTATGGTAAATATTGTATTATGGTAAGTTACTGTACTAAAAGCAACTTCCATTGCAAATCGTTGTGTGATCGTTTCTTCCAAAGTTATACAATTACTTCTAAATACGTATATTCGTAATTGGAAGTTGGGAGTTTACATTAAAAAAAAATAAGAATAAAAGAGGACTCTATGTGGTTTTTGTTCACAAATGAAGTTGTTTAAGTAGATGAAGAATTTCGGAAAATGTCAAGTCTCATATGATGACCTGCGGACTGGCAAGATGGTTTGTAGAATGGTTTGCGATTCAAAGAGAGGAACCGTAGGAGTGTCCTAGAAAAAATTTGAGGAACTTTGGGTTCTATGAGAGGGCCCTACGGATCGTAGGAAGGACTTTGTAAAAGTTGACCCAAATCTCAGTCTTCATTACTCGATCTATAGTTGATTAGTACGAACAATAGAAGTTTCTATAATCTGTAGGTGGCACCCATAGAGTCGATCCCACACTATTTAGTAGGGATATTCCAGTGTTTTCCCACCCTTTCTAAGCTTAAACCCCAACATTTTTACCTCTAATTAAGGGCTAAACATTGTTGATCAACTCTTTTACGTTCATTAGCACTCCCAAGACTTAGAGTAATCATCCATGATGAGAAAGGTAGGGTTTTCAAGCATCTTCTTCAAGTTCTTTGCGTTTCTTAAAAAAAAAATGGTCTTCCAAGTATATAAGGTTATTCATACTGATAGACTGAGTTCGTCCTCATGCCCTACATCTAAATTCAGTCAATAAGAGTCTAATCTAGGGTAATACCCTTAGTTTTGAGAATTCTTGATATGAATTATGTTATCAATTTCAAGTTCTAAATTCTTAATTTTGAGTTGCAATATATTATGCATCGAGATCTTCGAGTTGTTTTCCATGTTTATATTTCCACTTGAACTCTATGATGAGTGGTAGATTTTCACTCATTTGAGGTCTTTTTAGTTCAACAATTAGTGTCCTCGTTGCCTGTTTATGTCCTATCTTGATGATATTTTGAGGTTTTTAAGGTATGAAGGATAAAGGACAAGGCAATGATGAATACATGGAAATAGGGCCAAAAACATTGTAAGGAGTACAAATTTCCAACTGGTAGTCGGCTAATAAAAATGGTGGATCGCCTGATTGGTCTGACCTCACCCAAGTTGACTGTGTGCACAATTTTAAATATTCAAGGCAGGTTGGCAGACTAAACATGAAAAGGCAATTCGCCGAAGTTGAATGGGCGAAATAGAAGTCAATCACAAAAGGTGACATAATTTTGAGCAAAAATAAAAGTTGAAAGAGTATACAAGGGGGAATCGGTGATCCATTGAATGTGAAAAGTTGACTTGATCAAGTTCACCAATTGAGTTTCAAAGATATGAAGCTTGAAATAAAAGAAGAGTGAGCTAAAGAGCAAAACACAATCTGCCAAATGAGTTAAGTGAGCCCTACTAGCATCACCAAATGAGTCACATATGTAATCTTGGGGAAACTATAAATAACCGAAAGGAGAGAGAAAATAAAGGAAGTTTTGGGAGAGGCCCGTGGAATGTTGAGATAAACTTTTTGCTAATTTCATATTTAATTTTGATATTGAGAAGAAAGATTTTTTTTTCTTAGTTTTTGTGTTTTCCAAACACTCTTGTAATTAACAATTGAGGGTTGAAATTGAAGTGGTTGTTAAATATTATTGCTTAATTTCAACACATTAATGGCTAGTAACATCATAAGTATAATTTCTTTGTTCTTTATGATGTGTGACTAAAATTCCAACTCTAGGGGTGTGATTATAGGGTTGGGTGTTGATTTAATGTAGTGGGTCTTGTTCTATGTTGTGTTTTATTATTGTTCATCTATGCGTAGGTTATTTAGTATGAGATTAAATTCATGGGTTAAGGTTGCAAAGTATTCCTATTCGAGATCTTCAATTGATGTTCGAAGATCAACTGAAGTGAGTAAATAACTTAATGTATGCAATTTAGGTGTGACTTTTATGGTTTGATCAAAAGAGAAATTATAGTTCATTTCTAGTTGCCAAATCTACTCTAATGATCGATTTTCATAAGGTAATGAGTTGATTTGTGATTCACCTAGATGATACTAAAAGGGAATTATATGATATGGTACTATGAGATCGAAAAAAGATTAGTTTCATTGAAGATTTCCTAGCCTATCCATATTTATTTAGCTATTGAGAAGGACATGTATGCCCCTTGTAACATCAACACCAATCTCCACAACTCTAGATGGTCTCTCACTTGTGAAATCCCTATGTTTTTAGTTTAATTGTCATACTTTATTGCAATTCTCTATTTTGTAAATTTGGTAAAATTATCTACCCAATTGTTCTAAAGTGCTACGATGACATACTTAATTTCCTTGTTGAATTCTAATCCTTATATCATTCCTCGTGGAATTCATCACCGACTTTTCATTCTGTATTTTTATGACTGACGATCGCTTACTATTCTAATTATTTTGAGGTAATTTTAGCGCTATAAAAAATGGTGCTGCTACTGGGGAATGGTAGCTAAGAATTCAATTTGTGAAGTTAATTTGTAAAGTTGAGTTTGTTCTATACCCTGGCAAAGTATATGATATTTCTAGATGAGTGGATGAGATGATATATCATCACGAGACTCATAGTGATGATGTATCATCATGAGAGAGAATTTTCTGTGAGTTAGCATATTTTACTTTGTGAAGCTTTAAATGATCTTAACTTCTATTTATACTTTACATTTAGTTGAGTATTTTGTTGCAGCCTTTTAAGTTTTAGTTATTGTTGCTTCAACCATATTACATATTCGTACTTTCAATGTACTAATGTCATTCGATCGTCATCTTTTATGATGTATATACATGTGTTTTGGATCATCAATAAGCCTTTTTTTAAGATTACTTCACACCCTTGATAGTTTTTTGGTGAGACCTCCTTGATTCCGGAGGACTCCACTTATATAGTTCAGTCTTAGTTTGTTTAAGGTTGTTGTGGGTCTTGTAGAGATACATGTCTTGAAACAGTAAATGCTTCATAGATAGATAATATTGAGAGTCTTCGAAATTTCTTTTAAGATATTCTGATAAACTATTATTGTTGTCATTCAGTATTTCCAGATAGTTAAATTATGTACTTAGACTAAATGATTTATTTTTGTTTTAAAGCCTATATCTACTTGAGTTAGTCTTCCGCTAAGTAGTCAATTAGGCCAATGGTTTGCTTGGCGGCCAACAATGGTTCTCGAGTAACGGTCACGTCCAAGATATGGGCTCAGAGCATCGCAGGTGCACCCAAAGTCTTCAAATCCTGGACATGTCTTAACATGCAATACTGGTGGAGCTAGCAAAGGGAATATGCGACATAGTTCATATGGTTTTTGTGTTACTATTTGGAGAGCTTTAAGATTTTATATTTACCAAGTTTTCCAAGATATTAGATTGGAGACAAATTCTCTATGTTTAAAGAAGATGATAAAAGGGCACCAGAAAATAACTTGCGAGATGGCAGAGACAATTGAGGAAGTGAAGAAAATGGCTAGTCAAATAGATGTACAATTTTATCATATATTCATAGAAACCAATCAACTAGCTGATTTAATCACAAACACGACAATGAATCAAGAAGACATGAAACAAGTCTTAGTTTTAACCAACAACAAAGTATGGGAAGGAAGATTTTGAACATGTACCAAAACCAAATACCAACAACTAGAGTAAGTAAAAAGTATTTAACAACAACCACAACATCCAAACATGATAGGAGAGTAGAGAAAGGTCACACAATCTCATAGTTATTACATTTACCAGATCGTTTATGACCAAATAAAAAAACAACTGTAAAAATACTAACTAGCCTAAGCTTTGTCAGCCAATAAAACAATACTTTCACAAGTAAAAGGCAAAGGTCAAGGAACAAAATCCACATTACATAACTAGCATCCAATTAAATGTAACAACTCATTATGTCAGAGATAGTGAAATTCTAAAAACAACCTTCAGAACTTGGTATGGTCATTATGAATTTGTAGTTATGTCGTTTGGACTAACTAATGCTCCTACAGCTTTCATGGATTTGATGAACAGGGTGTTCAAACAGTAATTAGACTTGTTTGTCATTGTCTTTATTGATGATATCCTCATTTACTCTAGGAATGAGGAGGAACATGCGAGTCATTTGGAGTTGTTATGTACACTATCAAAGATCTCCAGTTATTCGTTAAGTTTAGTAAATGTGAGTTCTGGTTGCAATTCGTTGCTTTCCTTGGTCACATTATATCTAGAAAGGGGATCCGAGTGGATTCACAAAAGATAGCAGTGAAACAATTGCCCAGACCTACCTCTGCTACAGATATCATAAGTTTCTTAGGTCTAGCTGGTTATTACAGAAGGTTCATAGAAGGATTTTTCATCCATAGCCTCACCATGGTCAAGTTTCAATAGTCAGATGATTATGAGAAAAGCTTTGCAGAGTTGAAAACTAGAAGGCTTCAGATGGTTATGTGATTTGTTGTGATGCATCCAGAGTTGGCCTAGGTTGTGTGTCAATGCAACGAGATAAGGTTATATCTTATGCTTCTAGACAACTTAAGATCCATAAGAAGAACTATCCAACTCATGACCTCGAGCTTGCAGCAGTGGTGTTTGCACTCAAGATCTGGAGACACTACTTGTATGGTGTTCATGTAGATGTGTTCACTGACCATAAGATCCTTCAATATGTGTTCACCCAGAAAGAGTTGAATCTTCGTCAGAGGAGATGACTTGAGTTTCTTAAGGATTATGATATGAGTGTGCATTATCATCCTGGTAAGGATAATGTAGTAGCAGATCCTCTTAGCAGATTATCTATGGGTAGTGTAGCCCATGTTGAGGAATAAAGGAGGGAACTAGTAAAGGATGTCCATAGGCTTGTTCGCTTGGGAGTTCGCTCAATATTAGACAATGCCGTAAAATTTTAGAATGGGACAAAATCTTCTTTAATAGTGGAGGTTAAAGAAAAGCAAGACAGTGATCCAATCTTGCTTGAACTTAAGGGTGCAGTCCATAATCAGAGAGTGGAGGTTTTTTTCTAAGGGGGAGATGGTGTACTTCGCTACCAGGGTATATTGTGTGTTCCTGATATGGGTGAGTTGAGACAACATATTCTTGCAGAAGCCAATAACTGCAGATATTCTATTCATCCAGCTGCCACTAATGATGTACCGCAATCTGCAAGAAGTCTATTGGTGGAATGACATGAAGAGGGATATGGCAGATTTTGTGAGTAAGTGCCCTAACTGCTAGCAAGTCAAGGTAGAACACCAAAAACGAGGGGGTATGACCCAAGAGATTGACATTCCTACTTGGCAGTGGGAAGTGATCAATATGGATTTCAGCACAGGGTTACTTCGTACTCACAGACAACATGACTCTATTTGGGTGATAGTTGACAGGATGACTAAGTTTTCTCGCTTTTTGGCGGTCAAGACTGCATATTCGACGGAGGACTATGCCAAGCTTTACATCAATGAAATTGTGAGGTTGCATGGGGTTCCTGTGTTTATCATCTCTGATAGAGGTCATCAGTTTACCTTTCATTTCTGGAAGTCATTTCAGAAGGGTCTTGGTACTCAGGTTAAGCTTAGCAAAACATTTCTTCCACAAAAGGATGGACAGGAAGATCGTACAATTCATACCTTAGAGAATATGTTGAGAGCTTGTGTGATCGATTTCAATGGTAGTTGGGATGATCATCTTTCTCATATTGAGTTCGTCTACAACAATAACTATCATTCCAACATTTAGATGGCCCCTTATGAGGCTTTGTATGGGCGTAGATGTAGATCTCATATTGATTGGTTTGAAGTAGGTGAAGCATCTTTGATAGGACCAGATTCAATCCTTTACTATGGAGAAAGTTCAACTCATTAGAGATAGATTTAAGACAGCCTAGAGTGGTCAAAAATCTTACGTAGATGTAAGGAGAAGGGAACTAGAGTTCCAAGGTGATGATTGCGTTTTCTTGAAAGTGCCACCTATGAAGGGGGTGATGAGATTCGGCAAGAAAGGAAAGATCAGTCCTAGATATGTAGGCCCCTACAAGATCTTGAAAAGGTTTGACAAAGTGACATATGAATTAGAGTTTCCAGTAGAACTAGCAGCAGTGCATCCGGTTTTTCACATGTCACTGTTGAAGAAGTGTGTGGGTGATCAAGCATTCCTAGTGCCATTAGATAGTATGACTGTGAGAGATAGCCTTTCTTATTAGGATGTACCATTTGAGATTCTTGACTGTCAGGTTAGAAGGTTGAGAAACAAATAAGTCAATTCAATCAAGGTTCTGTAGAGGAGTCAACCCGTAGAGAGAGCAACCATGAAAGCCAAGTATCCTCACCTCTTTCCTTTTGATCCCACTCCAGCTTGAGGTAATAGTCCCACTTTAGTTTTTCATTCATTCATGCGTGAATTCAGTCTTAGAATCATGTTCCCTTAGTTTGTACTTGCATGTTCTTGGAACACAATTTAGTCAAAAATTAAGTTTTCAGTGCTTAGTGGTAGGAATTGCAACCCTCTCCCTCACTTTCAGCTGGTTTAGTCGTCATTCGAGGACTAATGGTCTCAAGGGGGAGATAATGTAACACCCCATATCCAAAACAAACCACAAATGCAAATTTCAGAAGTCGCATGTGCTAGTGACGGAGCTAACTACGCACCATTAGTCGACTCCATCAATGGTCTAGTCAACTCCGAGTTCTCAATCGTGAACGACGATTGACCTGTGGGACTGTCAGTCGACTTACAATTAGTTATTCAACTCCGTCGATTGACCAACTAATTTCCAGTTCTTAGTCGTGAATAATGATCGACTAGTACGAAGTACGAACTTTCAGTCGACTTACGGTCCATCAGTCGACTCCGTCAATGGGCCAATAAATTTTTACTTCTCAGTCTCAAATGACGGTTGACTAGTATGAACTGTCAGTTGACTTATGGACCGTCAGTCGACTCCATCGATTCGACAACTGACTTTGATCTCTCAGTCACAAATGATGATCGACTAGTAAGGGCCGTCAGTCAACTTGTGGTTCGTCATTCGACTCCGTCAGTAATTCCGACAACTTTTAAGCAAGGGGTCTGTTGGTATTTTCCTTGTTTGTTTGGTCCCTAAGCTACATCGTTTAGACCCACCAAATTTTATAGGGTGGGTTGTTAGTTTATCATTTAAAAACAATGGTCAAACTTGTAGTTGATTAGGATTAAGACACATTTACATGATGAGGGGTTCGTTAGTGAGACGGGCATGTGTGTACCGATAATTGGATGACAAGGGCTGAGATGGATCGAAAGTATAACGGAGGTCATGGACGTACCATTTATCAAAGTTCATGGGTAAATACGTCCTTTTTCCCTAAACTAAATTTGTATGAGTTATACATATTTTTTAAACTATATTACTAATAAATATATGTTTTTAACTAATATTATGAAATAACTAATTGATTTATGTTTTTCAAATTAGTATATTTCAGTTGAACTGATCATACAAACTAAAAGTATAAGATTTCTATGATCATCGTGAAAGGCATTTTGACAAAAAAAAAGGTTATAAATAAAATGTCACACATTATTATAATATTTGACAAAAAAGATAACATATAAAGTCTAACTAAAAAATAAATGACTGCAATATGAAGTCTCACGTCAAAATTACTAAACAAATGAAACTGAAAATAAAACATAAGTTAAATTCAAAACAAATTAGTCTTATATAAAATTTGAGCATAACATATATAAATATGATTTAAAAGAAAAGGAAAACCTAAGTCTATAACCTCAATAAACAAAGAATTCTACTTTTGTTTAAAATTTAGAATACTATCAAAATTGTGTCAATAAAAATAAAATAAGAATGACATGAAAGATGAATAATACAAAAAATTACATGGAATCACATGAAATAAAGGTTGATAATGAGAAGTGTAACAATCAGGGCGTATCCCCTGGTCGTAACACGACGTACTCAACCTCTCGGAGTTCTTATACAAGTCCTTAGCCATATTTCATCGCATAGACATAAAACAACGGAAAATTTAAAACTTTTTTATAAAATAACACAAGGCGAAAAGTAATCTCATTTAAAACCTTTTTAAAATATAATGGAAGTACTAAGTCTCGATATAGCCATCTTGTAACATGACTACAACACTATAACACTTCGAAAATCCAAGACGTGTTCTAGAGCCTAACATAAGTATCATAAAGTATAGACACTATTTTAAGATCTATATTAATGAATATAAGTCATTTAAGAAGCCTAGAAGCCAAAACATCCAAGAACATCCATGACGTGCGGAAACTAGTTCAAGGAGGTACTAGCGTGCCTTAGCCTATTTGACTAGCTTTTAGGAGTTGGAAAATCATGAAATTTGATTGAAGGGTGTATAACATGTGTTTAAGTTGATTCATGGTCGAAAAATTTGGGTACGACTCCCCAAGGACCAACCAAGGGCCCTTGAGGAGGACCCTTGCATTTTTGGGTCAAGGCTGCCTGGGCAATGTTCACCCACGAAGGGGAACGATGGAACGTGTGTGGATCGACGGGGCGTCGATGTCATCTGTTGACAACACTTAGAAATTTTGTGTAATAATACATTTGGACTAGTCTCTAAACTTAGATATGGATGTGCAGCACGGAAGGGGGAGGAGCCGTCGACACACAAATGGACCGTTGGTCGAGGTCTCATATGTGAGGGCTGAGATTTTCTGCACATTTTTTGTTGGTTCTAATTAAATAATTAATTAAGGGTCTAGTTAATTAGTTAGGGGATTATGTAGGTCTAATTAATTTAATTAATGACCCATATAAAGACCCTAACCAAAGTTAGACTAACCTAAGCTCATAATTTCCAAACCCCGAACTCTCTTCCTTCTCTCTTCTTTTTCTCTCTAGTGAAGAACACCATTGAAGACCAAGCTAGGGAAGGGTTTAAGGGATGCAAAGAGTCAAGTTTCACCATCAATCTTCATCAATTATCAAGGTATGGGATCTAATTCACCTTTGAGACCTCTTTCCTCAAAGGGTTTCATCAAATTGATTTCCAAAATTAAGTTTTCAAGTGGGTTTCATTCAATCTCGAAAATTATGTTATGAATTGATTTGTTTATAATTTATTTTATATATTTTGAATAATTTAACATGTATTCTAACTTAATTATGATATATCTTGATGTTTTAGTCTAGTTTGTAGAAGATGACCTTTACCCCTTAACCCTAGGTTATGATCTTGATATGAATTTTACTGTATTGGTTCAATTGATTTGGTTATTGTTTGAATTTATATTAGATGTTGTTTTTATATCAATTATGACTAAATTAGGATGAATTATAGTCCTATATTCTAGTTCTTGAGAAGTGATCTAGGTTTAAAGTATGTTGTGAATTGACCTAAGTATCTTGTCTTAAGCTATGAACTAGTATTGAATTATGATGTAGTGATTCTTTTATCCTTGTTATCATGTTGATCATTGAAATATAATGATGTTATAACCTAATTTGGTTGAATTAAGGGTTGATGGTAAGACCTTGATGATTAATTATGAAGGAGACTTGGTAAGTCTTATGATCCCTATCCTTTACTTTAAATTATGGTTAATTGTGATTAAGTCATGATGTTGTATTGGATTATGCCTTGTATTAGGATTGATAGGCTTGTGTGATGTTGAGTTGAAATGTCTTGACTATGATTTGTGAGGTGTTGGATTAATGTGTAAATGTTATAAGGATGGTAAATGATTTACTAATGTGCCTTATCATGATATGAAAATGTTAATGTGCTAACCTCAATATATGAATTGTAATGAAATAACAACACTCATGCAATTCTTATTGATCTATGATGATGATGACATTTATACAGTGTTTAGATCATTGACCTACAATAAGCTATTATGAATAATAAAGACATTTCAAAAGGGACTCTAGCTTAACACCGAGTAAACTAGAGTGAGGAGTGTCCTTTCCCACATAGGGAAGGTAGGATCACTAATGTACTCTTGAGATTAGAGACAACAATGCATGTAGCATAAAGAGGGTCCTAACTATATCTCCTAGTTCTTGAACTATGTTGCCCCTATAGGAATACTAGCTAGTGGATCCACGTGGTTGCTACGTTCAAATTTTGGTACTACCTTGGCAAGTAGTCCACCTTATTTCGGTGTGGCGTTCCATGACACCGAATTCCACATTATCTCATCTGGTCTATGTTGGTTAGGTCAAGATATTCCCAAAAGGTAAAATGAACTAAACGAATGAACTCTAACTAAGATAACTTAAGGGGTCTAGCTTAGTCTAGGTAGGGGTATGGGACTCTACCTAAACATTTCACTAGTTAGCCTTGAGGGGAGTCTTAGGAGGATGTTATTATGTATGAATATGCTTATAATGATACATGATATGTATATGGTGAACTTGCACATTGTTGATACTATATGTTGATTGGTGTCACTTATGAATATGTGTTGAACTATATTGTTAAAGTATGATGCTAAATACTTTTAAATGTCATGTTATGTGAAGTGGGATGTTGGTCATGATTCTTGTTGAGTTACTTGACTGAGTAAGGTTATTGGGCTTTGCTTGGTCATTGCACTTGTTGACTTGATAGAGGTTCATGGGTAATTGTCTTGCTTTAGTTATGTTGAAATGTACTCTCATTCATGCTTTTTTTCGTTATGACTTGATGATAGAGTTATTTGGATATGTATTCAACTATATGCTATACATGTTGACTTGACTAGACTTGATGTTGTTGTTTTTGTGATGTACATGCCTATAACCTAAACATGTCCTATTTGTTAGTATGGTCTTGTTGAATGTGCATAAAGGTTTTCAATGAAAAGTGCATGCTTATTGAAATGTCCCTTTACTTTGCATGTTTTAAAAGTATGTGCGCATATGGTCTCATACTTAGTACAAGTGGTGTATTAACCCCATTTCTTCCTTTTCCCCAACTCTTTCGGTTTCGGTCGTTGAAATTCTTTGTAAGACGACTTGAAGAAGACTTGGATCTCTTGATCATTCAAGTAGGGTAGGTCCTCACTTTCCGAGGGCAATTCCAATATCAATCCATGAAGTTGTTTTGGTATTAAGACTACTCTTATGTTTCTTTCCTTTTATTTGAGTACTAAACATTGTATGACCTATATGTGGTCTAATTACTTTGATTTATGGGATATGTCCAAGTTCTTATACTCTTATTATATGGTTATGAGATGAGACAACTATTATGACTGTTATGTTATATTTTATATATCTAGGTGCAATAAAAGTAGAAGACTAAGTAATCTTCCTATACGAAGGATCTATGCATACTCGATATATATATACACACTATGTGTATGTAGAGGTCTATGTAAACCTCCAAGTAAAAGTAATGAAAAGTTTTAAATTTTCCGCTAAATTCGACATATGAATGTAATGATGTAAGTTAAGAGGCTAGTCTTAGTCGTCAAAAAGTCCGCCGCCGCTAGTTACGTCTAGGGGTTATTCTTGGATGTGACAAACACAATAGAGACACGACCCTTATAATACAAAAGCAACTACTATCTAGTACATGAACTTAAGAAAACTCTTGACATAAAGGTCCTTGAATCTTTAAGGACACACCCGAACTTGAGAATATAAATCCAAGCTTTTCATTCTTGTAAAGGTCCATAAGCCGCCACCACCTACATTTTGTGTAAAAAGATGTAGAAGAATGCTAGTACAAGAATGCACTAAGTATGATAACCATACAAAAAGATGCTTTAAAGAGCACATTTGGTTGGAAACCATACATCATGCCTTTTTAGAAAAACTTCATGAATATTGACACAATAGACATAACATAAACCACATAAATCATCATGAACCTAGAAATCATTTGTAATGAAACATAAAGCTATTTATCACATTTAAGACACATTCAATATCTCCAATACATTACCTTTCATTTTTACCTTAACTCCTTACCTCAAGAATCTTTAAGCAATACTTAGTATAATGTATCACCTTAAGGTCACCAAAAATGATCTTCTCAGATATAGGATTCATCAATCCAACCACATATATTCATAACGTCATAAGCACGTCATAGGGCATAATCTTCACATAAGAACCATCACTTAAGAAAACCCCCAAGTCACATTAGTGCAATGTGCAAGTAGCATCCCATAATATTACTGACACCAAGTGATCCTGGGAAAACACCCTAGACTAGGCACGTCATATTCCATAAGTCATAACATCTTCATTTAATATTAGACATAAGACCAACATACTTCATTAATGTTCACATAAGAACTCTTTCATTTATTACTTCATAAATATAACCCATTTAGTTCTTTTCATAGGTAAACCACCCTCACAACCCCTTTCAAAAGCTCGTGCAATATACACATGGAGTCCCATACCTCCACATATACTAAGCAAACCCATTTAGAAACCATAAGTGTAATTCACATGCATAATCATAATTCATGTCTTGACATAAGTAAAGTCAACCTTAACATGCATTTATATTAACATACATGAACCATAATCTTTATTTCATAAAAGAACCTAATCATAACCTCCCCTCAAAGTCCACTTATGCAATGCATAAGTAGGGTCTGTAGTCCTACCTACAGTAAGTAACTCTTCAAGGTTAACCATGACTAGAGTTCTATTCTTATCTTAGTTTTTTTCTTACTCTAGGGATACATTGTCATAACCGACATAGACCATGTGAGCTACATGGAATCACATTTTCTACTCCCATAGCGAAAAGAGAGGGTACTACTTGACAAGGTAGGTAATTCATACATAATAGTTATCTAGTGGATCCACTAAGCTAAGACCTATGGTAACACATAGGTATGGAACAAGGAGATTTCTATTAATAACCTTGACTTGCTAAATGTGAAGGTTCTCATCTCATGGGACAACATATATGTTAGGAACTCGGACTTGCTATCGTGAAGGTTCTCTTGTGGTAAGTCAGACTTGCTAGACGTGCATCCCCCATTCTCATTTTTCATGTTAACTCAGTGCTAATATCAAGCTCCCTTTTTAAAACATATTTATGCTTTTATTTAACATTGGTTCATAAGATAGGCCTTATGGGATTAACCCCTTATATAACATGTACATAACTCATAGGTTATATGATGAGAATGTCCTTTCATCAAAACCAACATCATGTGAGAATGTCCTTTCACATAATCATAACATTTATAACATAAATATAGTTTAGAGTACAATTACGTAAACCTTTCAAGAGACTCTCAATTACTTGATTATGCTTAACATCCTTCATTCATACATTCATATGTGTGTACATATTTGACAAATTCTTTCACATAAACACATTTAGACAACACATGTTCATACTTCATTAGTTATATACTTTTCATGCATAATAAGATATAAGGGTGCATATGAGAATTAACCTTTCAATTAACACCATAAACATATCATACACATAATTATGCATGGTTTGTGTGTGTACATACAGTAACCAACCTTCAAAGGATAACAACACATTTACAGTATTTCCAAGTCATGAACAACTCACATATAGAGCATTTAGGGACTATAGACTACACACCCACTTTTTATCATAGGAGTCGAGAGCACATTCAATATTGAATAGACAAATCCTAACATGTATAAAATCATACAATAATATAGGGTTATATAGGTAGGAGTCATTCTACAATCGTACTTATCACAATCAAGAATGTAGACCATACCTTACCGTAACAACATCATTCACATTATACTTCAGTTTATCAATACACCTTAATCATGATACTAATATTGAGGACTACATATATAACCTTCATGGCACACCTTCATACTCATGATCATCATAACCACAATTCACTTTACATCTAATTACATCAAATCCATGATCACAACATGTATAGATAGACAAAAAGTAAACACCGCCACAATAAGTGGACCAAATCATACAAGATCAATTCCAATACTATAGACTAGAAGTTGGGTCAACTTACAGATTCTCTAAGACATGATCAATCATAATTCAATCCTCAAAAATTCATAATCAATAGATAAATATAGTAATAACATTAAACAATACATCACAATCTAAGCATAATTCCATTAACATCCAGTCAAGATCATAAAACCCATTTTATAGGCTAAATTGAGTGACTAGGAAGATCATGAGTTCTTCAAGGAATTACATTGAAAATCATTTTAAAACCTTTATTAAACATTAATTCATCATTACAATGTCTTTGAAAACCATATGACAATGAACCCATGTTTAGATTGGAAACTGGAAATTTGATCATATGAACTCTTTGAAAAATCATTGATAGAACTCCTTGAATGAAAGGTTATCCAAATATCAAGAGTTACCATACCTTATAGATAAGACCCATAAAAAATCAGTTGAAAATCCATCTCCTAGCTTGATCTTGAGCTTTGTCTCCAATAGAGTTCTAGAGAGAATCTTATTTGGGAAGGAAGGGTTTAATTTGAAGAGTGAATTCTAATTCTTGGTTTAGGTTTTTTAAACAAATGAAAATGTCCAAAAATAAGTAAATTAACCATCCACCCTTTAATTAGAACATGGGGTGAATTTACCAATAAACCCATAGGCTGGCCATGACTTTGGCAGTGTTGCAGGTGGCCATTGACGGAGCATCAACCCATTGACGACATTCCTGGTAATCCGTAAATGGTGACCGAGCCACCTAAATTTGGAGCTAATCTACCATGACTAAGTATGGAGCCACTCCCTCTTTTGGAGGGGCGTCAACTGGCTTAAGGGGCGTCATTTGTGGTCGTCAATAAGGTTGTTTTGGCAGCTTCTTGACAAACGTTTGGATCTTCCTTAAGGACCTTTACGGTTGTCCTTGGGGAATCGTACCCAGACGTTTTAACCCTAAACATGAAAATCTAGGTACTAGGGTCCCATTCTATCATTTTTGACTCCAAACGACACATCAAAACAAGACAAACATACTAGGACACAAAACAAAGACTAGTTTCTGGACGTCTTGGTCGTCCTTTGATGTTTGACCTCAAAACTCTTCAAACCAACTATTAAAGGTTTTTTCTCACCGTATTAACTAGTTATTAACTCATAAAACTCATGTGAGGCTCTAGTTTATCCTAGTTCATTTTGAGGGTCGTTACTAGAAGAATATGAAATAATACAAAATACAAAATAAAAAAAACACTTTTAGAAAATTTTAAAATAATAAAAATAAAAAATGAAATTAAAATAATAAAATTAAAAAAAAATAAAACTATGAAAAAAATTCAAATTGAAAAAAGAAATTAAAAGTATCCAATTTATTATCATACTATGTTAAGGCCTATTTGGAAAGTCACCCTGGTAATTGGATTTAAGGTAATTGAGTGTAATTATATTGTCTAGCCTGTGTAGTTGACTATGTCATTACTTGGTCAACAATTAATTGACACTCTGTTTGGATTATTGTTACTCGTTATTTCATAATGTACAATATTATAGTTTAAAATTTTATTAAAATGTCTGTAATTATTTTAAATACTAAATTTATTCGTAATTACTAATAAAATAATAAAACTATCCATCAATTATGCATATTCTTTTATGTCATATGAAAAGAACATAAAAATTATATCATCAATTATAGTTATATTATCAAACATAATTATCACGTTTGTATCTAGATTGGTTTAATTAAAAGTTGATAAAATTATTTTTTTTATATTAAATTCTAAAAATTATCACATACTACATTAATTAAGAATTTTTGGAAAATGATGAAGAAGTAAGAAGATATTGCTTTGTAAATTAACTAATCAATATATTTATTTGTTCACCAATTGTTAACTATACATTTTTATTTGTTCACAAATTGTTAAATCAATTATCCATATCAACTTACAACAATGTAGATGTATAACTATGCATATTACTTGATTCATAGCTTAGATCATACAAATTGTAATATCGATAATGTATGCTGTAAATCTTCAAAACAAAACGAATAATTCAAATAATCCGTTGGTTAAAATGCATGATAAAATAATTTTCAAAACTAAAATATTCATATCATTTATAAAATGAAAATACTTAAAATTCAAATAAAATTAATCTAGACCTAATCACGTTCTAGCATCATAACTCCCTCAATATGTTATCCAGTGCGTGTGTAGTGAAAGATCCAACAACCCTAATTCAAGTTCATGCTCATGAAAAAATGCATCAATTAGTGTATCGTCCATAGTATGTGACCAAATACAAAGAGAATTATCTGAAATATTTGTATTACTTGAAGTAAACAACTTCAATTTTTTTCGCAATCTTGATAACTACAAAATTAAAATTAATATTCATAAGAATTAACTAAGGAAACGTCATCAATAATAATGAAGAGTTATAATATAAAATCAAATGCACAACACATTATCTTTATAACTAAAAGAATAGTTCACAAAATAACTTTCAAATAACATCAAATAAATAAATGTGATACAAAAATTTATTTGTATGTTTCTCCTAGATAGTAGTCTTGATAACTATTCCACATGGAAGCTGCTATGCCATCTCGAATCAACTCATCTCTTCTAAATTCTTCATTTCTCTCTTTAGGATTTGAAGCTTCTTTGTGAACATATTTATTATTAATAAGTTCTGCATCAAATTGAGCATGTAAATAATCTTTTTGATATACTCCTCTTAAATAGTTGTGTCACTATCCGAGCTTACATCTTGGACGTGATCAACACTTGAGAACCATTGTTGATCCTAAGCGAACTCTCATCCTGGATGAATTCAAGCGGAAGACTAACTCAAATATAAAAAGCTTAAAAGATGAATAAAATTAAAAAACTCGATTTTGCAAATCCTTAACTCAAAAGAAAACTCTGAATAACATAATATACTTAACTCTCTTAAAATAGGCAATTTAAATCTTTGAAAAAATAAATGAACAGACTTCTGAAACTCTACTGTCTATTTATAAATCCTCTAAATGAAAAAGATGGAAGTCGAGACAAGATACACGACATCCCGACAAAATTGAAAAGTAAATGAAATCCTTCGGAAGCGGGAGGCTCACCGTAGCTAACTCAAACTCCATGTGGTATCAACAAAGATCTTGTTGATCATCCCGAATACTTGAATCTACATCTAGGGACCTTAACACTCAAGAAATATTAATTTCCTCGGTAAAATACTACTCACAATGAAGGACGGTTTGAGTTTCAATTCGATTTTTTTTGTGGTGTTACAATATCTCCGCCTTGGGATCATTCGTCCTCAAATGATGGCTGGACTGGGAATGGTATAGGGTTACTCTTATCAAGATCTGATTCTAATGGAATGCTCTTACTATTCGAGCTTAACCTAAATCCTTAAGTTAGAGTTCAATACCTCTATAAGGAATCTCATCCCAAGATTATTACTCCTTACCGTCATATTAAGCTCAGTACTCTAATAACACCATGGAATCCTACTAACCAACTCCTTCGGAGCCAGCTAAAGGTCCTCCTTTAACTATTTCTCGTAATAAAATCCACAACAAGGAAACTGTGAATTACATGGGGATTTTCTTGGGAATTAGTATGAAAATTTAGAGTAAAGTTTCCTATGAATTTTCGTACTAATCCCTAAGAAAATTCTCATGTTATTCACACTGTTTTGTAGTGACCTTATCCTCCTCTCTTAATCATTTATAACCTTCCATGGAATTATCACACCATCACTATCATGATAAGAACACCAACCTTCTATTTCTAACATCATTCTATTAAAAATAGACCTCTAAAAAGATATCTCTGATACTCTTTTGGAACTCATTACTATCTTACTCTCAAGCACTTGACTTTATTTCTCATCTTACCGTCTCCCATTTAGGTCTAACGCTAACACTTGAAAACTTGGAACTATTCCATTATCTATAAATTGGTCTACAATCATCTTACTCTAATACTCGGTAATACTTGTCTCGTGGCTACTAAACTTTCATAAACAGGTATTTGGACTTGTTTCTATGATTTTCTCTTTACCTCTTCTGATTACATACCCTCTCGGTACACCTCTTAACTCTCTTGTTACTCTTATGACTTAGTACACTTTGATACCCTTATCTAAAGTTAGGGTCTGTCACTTGTACCACTCATGTTTATTACAGCTAATCACCTCAATTCCTCACCTACTCTATGTCAAGTTTTCTAGATCAAATCTCAAGACTAACATCATCACCCTCAAGGCTATAATTGTTTTGATCATGACACACTCCTCATATCCAAGCTTAATGTTTATTCCTAAACCTAAATATCATTGCTCACCTACTGTACTATACCTCACTACATGATCAGTTCTATAAACTTTAGAACATCATGGAAAATAAATCATAAGCCTAGGTTAGATCTATCACTTTATGAATACTTTGCTCTCTTATTCAACACCTACATCTGGTTATTACCAACACAATGAAACCTCATCATAAACTCCTTTCTAGTTAAAAATATACTCTACCCATAAGGTAAAACTCCTCATCAATAACTTACTAGGTGCATGACTATAGTAACATAGCTTGTTGAGACATCATTTCCCTTACTTAGATTACTAAACCTTTGCATACTTTCCTCTAACGCTGGGCTCTTTCACTACTACTGCTCCTAATCTCATAGCTAATCTACCTTTTCGGGTGAAGATATACCCAAGATCTAAACATACCATCTTCTAAGGATCTCAACTAAAACAAGGATTAGGAAAAAGAGTACAACTCGCTTTTAGCTCAAACATACGATTCATATAATTATAGGTACATTCCTCTGAAACTGAAAAATTACTCTTGGGCTTCTTTAATCCCCTCTGGAGTCTCATGACTTCCTCAAGATTTTGGCTAAGAACAATTCATCTGTAAATGACTTGAATTTTTCTATTCAACCACCTGTAGTATGATGGGTAGTCAAATAAATGGATGTGAGAATCCACGAGTTAGAATAAATTTTTATGACATAGCTCTATTGCATAGGTAAGATTATGAAAGATCATGTCTGTAGTCCCTCATTTATAGAAGTGGGGCCCTCCCAACCATAAATAAGATCCAACTTGGCATGGCTTCATAGACACCCTAGGACACTTAAACTCTATGCTCTGATGTCAAGTTTGTCACGATCCAAGCCTACACCCTGGACGTGGCCGACTCTTGAGAACCATTGTTGGTTCCCAAGTGAACCCCCATCTTGGATGACTACGAGCAGAAGACTAACTAAAGCATACAAAGCTTAAAAACTAAATAAAATTTAATAAACTCAACTTTACAATCTTTAACTCAAAAGAGAACTTTGAATAACATAATATATTCATCTCTCCTAAAATAGGCAACTTAAGTCTTTAAATCATTTAAAAAAAATAAATGAACAGACTTCTGAAACTCTAATACCTATTTATGAAGCCTCTAAATGACAAAGACGAAAGTTCGGACAAGACCAATGATATCCTGACAAAACTGAAAGTAAATGAAATACTCCGGAAGAAAGTTCGGACAAGACCAATGATATCCTGACAAAACTGATGGACTCTCCATATCGTAGAAAGATGAAAGATAGCTCATAATTTGTCACATTATGTGCTAGCAAGTAAAGTGTTTTTGCAACTTTCTCCTCAATTGTAACTCAAAGTGTTGGTCTAAGATCTAATTCTATAATTAACATCTCCCATAGACCAGTAAAAGGTGAAGGGTTCATTCTTAAAATATTACGACAAAGTTCAGTTGAAAATAGATAACCTAGTAATTCATTTATAACTTGATCTCTCTCAAGCCATATATCATGTGTGATTGTACGCTGATCTTTTTTTATTTTACATGCATAAGTCCAAAATCAAGTTACTACTAAGAACGCAACATATGAACCTAAAGAGCTATGTTTTCCCAAAATTTGAATATTAACTCGGTTATTTTGATCAACCATCTATAATAAAATTAAGGAAGATACACCAACAAATTAGATTATACATACAAAAATATTTACATAAAAGTTACACAAGATATATAAATTATGCATCAACTTTGAGTTCTACTAAATTATACTAATCTACTCTACTTTCCTGACTGCTTAATCTAAAGCCTAATTTTTTTTGAAGATGTATTAATTCAAATCTTTCTGATACATAATTATATATTCACTACAATATATTAATTATAAATCTTCACAAAGATGACAAAGTAACACAACTTTAAGAAGAAGTTGATATTTTACAAATAGAGAGAAAAGTAAAATGGTGACCTCCAAACAAAGCCAAAATAAAATAAGAATAGTTATGTATTTATTGAAATATAATTTCTCGTGTATGATAATCATATCTTTTAACATGAATACCTTGGCTCTAAGGATTTGATATATACAATTTCGTAGTATTTGAAAATTATGATTATCTTCATTATAAATAATCATAGACTTAGAAGTTCAAAATAATATTTTCCCTAGAAAGTTAAGTTATGATAAACGTTATAAGAAAAGGTTCAAAAACAGAAAATCAAACTCCATGACGATCAAATATGCAAGCTTATTTTGTGACAACTGTTAAGTCTTGAAAAAATTATGATAGACTAATAATCAATGTAAAACACGATTTTGAAAAAAAAATAAGTACCTGTAAATTTTATATTTGTATAATGTTAAAATCTGCAAAAAAATGATAATATAAGCAATATGTTGAAAGAGACAAAAGTATACAAAAAAGGAAAGAACATATGCTTTTAAAAAAGAGAAGAAATAGGAAAGACAACGATCAAACTTAGTAGGAAAAAAACAGCGTAGTAGTTGTTGAGTAGGAGATTTTACTGGGAA
This sequence comes from Solanum lycopersicum, assembly GCF_036512215.1. NCBI lineage: Eukaryota > Viridiplantae > Streptophyta > Magnoliopsida > Solanales > Solanaceae > Solanum > Solanum lycopersicum. Next base: position 30,006,311 of record NC_090811.1, read on the forward strand.
TAAATAATATAGGGTAAAGATAAAATACTATTATGAAATATTAAGTAAGGATATGATTGAAAAAAGAAATTAAGTTACAAGGGGAACACATTAAATCGATTGTTCCATTAAATGGAGGTTTTTATTGTTACGCAACAAGGAACTTTAACAGCACAATACATTTTTTATCACGATCCAAAATCACAAGTGGTGATGGCACCTATGTTCCCAACTGATAGGTAAGACAACCTAACAAGTTAACCAATTCCACTTAAAATATAGAAAAGTAAATTGCAAGCGAATATCTTATATACTAAGACATTTGAATAAAATGCGGAAACAGAAATACCACCCAAAGATTTAGTGTCATAAGTACAAGAACTACAATTCAATACAAATCTATAATTATATAACAAGTCTAACATAGGAAATATCCTATGAAAATACCAAAACAACCTATAAATGAAGATAGATGAAGGTATAGGCCGCAGAATATCCAAACAGCTAATACAACACCAATAAAATCCAAGCTCATTAATACGCTCAAATTACACTTCTCTAAAGAGGTACAAGCGGTCGTATCAAGTAAAGAACCCAACTAGTAGGTTGGGGTCGATCCCACGGGGAAAATAATTTAGACTTAACTTCAATGTATAATTATGTCTATTTAGCAAAGCTCTTTTCGAAAGAAGTACTCCCTCCGTTTCAAAAAGGACTACCTAGTTTGACTTGGAACAGATTTTAAAAAAAGAAAGAAGGCTTTTTAATCTAGTGGTTAAAAATTAAAGTTATGTCAAATGTACCAAAATTTCCTTTAATCTAGTGGTGTTAAACATGCCACGTGGAATGTTAAAGTTAAAGTATTGCCAAAACACAAAATAGGGTCATTCTTTTTTTGAAACGGAGGGAGTAATTACGGGGGGAGGGGGGGGGTGTTTGGATAAAGTTTCTTTAATATTTCTAAGCAAACAAGTAAGAAAAAGTAAATATTTGGTTTTTATCAAAGTTGTGAGATAAAACTAGGGTGTATGTGTTCCCCGTAGGTTCATAACTCTGTATTCCTAGCATTAACAATTCTTCCCTAGTGTTTAGCATGCAAAGTGATAAGTTGGGTATCTCTAAATCCTTGGTCCGACATATAGAGAATTTTACCCCGTATCTTGGTTCGGCTACGTGTCTATAAGCTAGTAACCCTTACCTTTACATCATATTATGCATCATAATCGATGTATGACTTAGTTTACTTTGCACCAATCAACACAAGTCTAAGATAGTATCTTACTAAATCTATATTGATAATACATTGCTTATTAGCTACATCCTTGGTCCGGCAAGTAGTAACAAGGTGAGTTCTAACATTGGCCACTACTAAAAAGACTTCTAAATGAAAGAATTCACAATATACGAAAGAAAATATTTGAGAATTGTTATTTAGCTCTACTTTGTCAATCACCCATGGTTACCACAACCCTAGTTATCAATTTAGTTACCCATGCAAGCAAGAAGACAATTCAAGGTTGTTAAGAAAGAAATCGTGAACTTACTTTTACAATTTAAGAAAAACCCATCAAATCAACTTGAAATTTCATGATAATACTTGAAGCAAAATCTGGAAATTGAATTATTGCCAAAGTTTGCAAAACCGAATCTCCAAAAAAAAACAACAATAATAACAATGTCTAACCCCAAAAATAGGTTTTAATCCCTATTTATAGAAAATATAGTCCTAACTTAAAAAGAATTGAAATAAGGCAAGTTTGTCCAAAAACGCAGTTGTACGTCAACTACTTCCGTCAGTCCAGACTTAGAATATTTTTTTGTCCTTCAGATGGCATCATCTTTGAATCAATCGACGAACCAACAGCAAGGTCCGTCGATGCACCTACGGCCCGTCAATGCCCTCTATCTCTCTATCGTTAGAATTTCTCCAACATCGGGATTGTCTCTGATCACATTGACGATTCAGCAGAATTTGATTGACGGACTGTCGATCCTCTCCGTAGTCCCATACTTGGTCAAATTTCCCTGATTTTCTCTATTTATTTTAACTGTAATCGACGGTCACCACTTACGAACCATCGATTGAATGATGGGCCATCGATGGCCTTCATAGGTCGCCTCTGAACTATTTTCCATCTACCTTCTGCGCTTTAGTTCTGGATATCTTTCTTGTAAAATAAACATAAAAGCATATTAAAACTACTACAAAAAAGATCTAGACACACACAACTCTTGAGGAAAAAGCATTGAAAGCATCGTGAAACCACGGTATATAATCACCCTCAACTTAAATTTGTTGTTTGTCCTCAAGCGTTGCACTATGACTCAAAAAAGCATTTGTACAAAAGTATACTCTTTTAAGCTTTTGAATCACATGGCTATCAATCCCGACTGTTTCTTTGCTTTAGTGAATGCTTACGCTCTCAGGTTCGACAAGCTAACTCATGAGGATCACACCATGACACAAACTCACCATGCACATACACCTCTACTGTTTTGCCTTTCACCAAGGTACCAACATTCCAACATTGCAACTAACGCCCTTACTTCAAAAGAAATTCTTCTTTTTCATAAATGATTTTAACTTTGGGTACAAGGATCTTTATTCAACACTTATTCTAAGAAACAAGTTCATACATAGCTATTACTCGTCGCCATAGGCTTGCCCTTATTTTCACTGATTAAGTTCACCACACTAGACTCTAGGATCACGGTAGGACTTTCTTGGCTTGTAACATAGGTTTAGGGTCAGGTATGGTACATATGGGTACATTTTAGTGAATTTTTTCCCTCATTGACATTACAACATAGATTTCTACCTCTTTGATTGTCGTTTATGCCCTACTTTCTTCTCTTTTCTTCTTTTTCTTGCTTTCCCCTTCTTCTTTGTGGATATGACTCTTCTTTTTTTTTCACTTTTTTTTCTATTCAATTGATCATTTTACTGAGTCACATCTTCTGGTCCCTTTCTCTTTTCTTTTCAACATTAAACTCTTTTCATACCCAATTTTGGGTCATCATTCATAATAGCCACCCTCAATTTATGGTTTTTTCCCCCCTGAGGTGAGGTACACATTACCCAAGGTCGGGTCAGTGGCAAGACGAGGTCAGTTTCTACATTAGCCACCCTCAACTTAGGCTTTTGGCCTATGTCTAGGTGCACATGTCTAAGGATGGACCATGACCAGCACATTAAGTTAGGGAATATGAGTTCGTGAAGAAAAGAAAGGTCTATTATAGGCTCAATAAATTACGATAAAAAAGGGAGAAAACTTTCATTTGGTTAACTTCATTTTAGGATAGATGTTTGCTAATTCGAACAAGGGCCTATGATCCTTTCCTAGTCGTCTAACATAGATTCCTTTTGCAGGACCGACCGGACAAGTTCTAGGTAGATACCAATAGTTGAACATTCAAAATTCCTCACACTCTCTTGACACTTCATTACCCTACCAGATTGTCAAATTTCCCAGTTTAGGTGTTAGTTTCAGGGTCATGCAGTGGGTGCCTATCTATGTTATGATTAGAGCCAAAAAATTCAACTTATTTTCACCTATTCATGCAAGCACTTTCTCAAACGGGATATCATTCATACTTAGCCATCATGATTCATATTTCATGCTTTTTATACTTTGTACAAGTTATGACATGCTAGTTCAACAGAAAAGTAACTAGTCTCTTGAGAAAAAAAAAACACAGGCAAGAAAACCCCGAAGAGAGGATTGCAAGTTGGGTTACTCAGACTTCACCCTAACACACACTTTGAATTTACACCACCCCCAAAAAAGAGCATCCAATTGTACCCAATGCATAATAATAATAAAAAAAATAGGGTGGGAAGTGAAGCACACCTGAGGCACATAACGTCAATGATCTATCAACAAGTGGGCGGGTCCAATTCCCTGTAACCCACAACATCAGTAGATGGGCCACCCTTAGTGGTTCCAACAACAATATCCTCACCATCAGTGGTGATCCTGTCACTAGTCTCCCGTCTGAAACTAGACGCCCCAGCACCTACCTCTTGTGCCCTCATTTTGCGGGTCTCCTCATCAATCAAAGAGGGTCTCCTTGTAGCCTCGAGGTCTGTCCTCTCTTTATTCCTCACACGAGCATCCTAACCCTTAGTATTGCAGCTAGAATGGTGACTCTATGCACGACCACGTGGATTAGGCTATGGCTCAAAAGAGGTTGTCAGCAGTGCAACAAACATAGTGTCCTTCGCTAGCTTGAAGGGTGAAGTCTCGATCTCAGTCCCACACATCTCTAGAATAATGTCTACATCTACCCCCAAACTAGCCACAACCTCCTGACGAGTAGTTAAGTCAATAGTAGGGGCTGGGCGTGCAAGGACCCGCAACTCAAAGGGGTCAAGGCGTTGGTGAACCGCCTAAATCTTCTACTCAGTCTACTTGGACATCCTCTTCTCAATCTGGTCCTTAGCCTCGATGATGTAATTTTGCATCCTAGGCTGTATGTGGTTCATCAAGGTGGCCATTTAGGCTTCTAACTTCTAGACCTGCGCCAAAGGGACCAGTGTTGCAGATGGAGGAGTGGAACGGGAGGAACTAGGGGCTCAACTGGGGTGGTATAAACGGGATTTGAAGTAGCAGGGTCAGACCCTTATTCTAACTCCACCGTGTCCTCCAAGTTCTCACTCAACGGCTGCAACTTAACTCTGGACCCTCTCCGTGGTGCCGCTACATTGATCTCATCCCTGATGAGAGTGTATCACAGTGCCAAATGGGCACTCCAGCATCCCCGCATAAATGAAAAATAAGACATGCGAAGGGGTAAGTTGTAGATGCCTTGAAATCCCTCTCATGTATCACCATGATCAACAGCTTCGCGAAGTTGATCTCTAAACCATCCACTAAGGTCGCTACTAATACCACCCTATCCCATGTAAGAATATTATCACCACTCATTAGCGATAGGTGGTGGTGGACTAACAACCAGAAGAACTTGGCTATGAAAGTGAGGTTTGCCTTCTTGATCAGCCCTTTGGGGTCTAACAACCAGTCTTACCCCTTTCCATCGATCGACAGATGTTGAGCAAGCCATCTCTTATCAACTTTTCTCTGCTCCGTGGTGCTCTGAAGCTGGTCATATTTGAACATCTCCCACCTGTAGTCGAACTCCGGAGTCACGGGAGCCCATTATGTTTCAGTAGTGGGGCTGTACAAGAATCAGTGAATGGTGGCCATAGAAATATCAACCTAGTAACCCTAGACTAGTGCTTTGGTGAGCCGGTCCTGTTTGACAGGTATTACCCGCCTATCAAGAGATCCTCAGAGAGTCGCCACATAGGAGGAGTAAAACTCTCGTACTATCTTTTCTCTTTGTACGTATCCAAACTCCTAGCCATCCACTCTAGCTTATGTCGAGTAAACAACCTATGCACATCGAGGATTGTGTTCAAACTCCCCGTAAGAACCTGACGCTCGACAGTCACCAACCGGGTCATCACTCCTTTTCATTCAGCATCATGGAATCCCTGTAAACCTAATACTAGCCATCGATGCACCACCGATTTGTCTCCTCAGCAATTGGTGCGTGGACATCTTCTGGGATGCCGGGGCAGAATCTGAGCTAGTAGCCTTATCAGACGAGGCTTGGCAGGCAAGTCCCTCCAACTGAGTGGCTCCTTGAGATACAAAACCAGAGGCAATGGAATCATTCGACCCTGAAGAATGGACCGACCGTGATCTCAAAATGAATTCAAAGCCAGATTATTCTTTAGAACCTGAGGTAGACCCAAACAGTCCGTCGCTTAGTGTGCGCTCCTCATCAGACTGAGGGGCAGTGACTACGCTGGGAACCACCTTTTGGGGTGTGCTTCGTGTGGCTCATGCAGGTGGTGTAGTGGGTATGGCAATCAGGGGAACATACTCGCGATCTTGTTCATTGTCAGAATTGGCAATCATTCGATAAGACGGGGCCACAAACTTGGACTTGCCCCTGTAGAAAATGATATCGATCTTAGAATCCATATGTACCAGTAAAGAAATCGTTAATATCACTTCAACATTAATACCCAATCTCAAAAATAAACCGACCGAAGAAAGTAAACAAAAGTCAAACACATATTAGTTTTGCAACTTCTGGTTAATGGGTACTATCAACGGTCCGTCGATAGGGTCCATCATCTAACACTTAGAATTGTTTTATCTTAGTCTAATTTTAGATTTCCCAGATTGAAATGACGGATGTTCATAATGGCCCATCGATTAGTCGACGGACCGTAGTCCACTTCTGTTATGAAACACTTAGAATGATATAAAACTCGAAACAAAATAGGATCTCTGAATGAAATGACGGACGTGCAGAACGGACCATCGATCAATCAATAGACTGTAGTACACTTCCATCGTCTCAGACTTAAATTTATTTGGGGTGGTCCAATCGACAGACCCCATCGACGTCTCATTAATCCATTGACAGTCCGTCAACGGGGTCTCTTGTTGTTGGCTTGAGAGAGATTTCAGGCCATTTTTTTAATATCTACTTTTACGACACTTTAAGACCCATTCAAGTTTAGACAATATAGTATAACAACCAAGAGACTATTTCGTCATTCCTAGAGTTTGGATTTCTGGTATATGGCCTTCTAAATTAATGATAGTATGAAACCCTAAGTCGGATATGGCAGACACGACACCCATAACTACATTTTAAGAAGATAACAAAACCATACAACCATTTTTGTCATTCCAAGGGGCATATTACAATCATATTAGCATGAAATTTTAGTCAACTTTAGCCTCTCAGTGATGACCCACATTCAAAATTAGTTTATAAACAAGAATTCATAGTATCAAGGAAATCAAAATACCGTGTGTTCGTAGTGGGGTGGTTGTGAGAGGGACTCTTATAGAAGATTATGCGCTCGATTTGATCATCGACAGAAGAACAACAGAGATGGAAGAGAATTTTGAAAGAGAGTGTTTTAGGGAATATGGATAATCTGATAAAGTTTGGAGATGGAAGGTGATGTATGGTGTTTCATGAGAAAGGAAGGAATTTAATGAAGAAAAACGATTTTAGGGGGAATTTGAAAAGATTTTGGAGTCTAATGAACTGTTATGTCCTTTTATATTACCGGTGGGGTTGGGTCAGGTCGTTGGATATTCGGACCTACGAACCCCGTCGACAGGCCGTAAGTCAGTCGATGGTCTGTCTACTGGGACCGTCGATTTCATTAAGACTTAGAAAAATTACAAGACATACCTGGGATCTACATATACCATCCACAGGCCGTCGTCCAATCGACAGACTATTGATGGAGTCTGTAGACCTGTGCACCAGACCATTTTCTACAGATTTTTAGTTTTTGTCCCTGCACATGTAGCACCCATTAGCTATTATTTTTGTGTTTTTCTAGAAACTCTTGAGACACAGACTCTATACTAATCTCTAGCCAACACTAGTGCATAAGTGAAAATGAAATAAAACTAAAAACAAAATGAAATGGAAAAAGTATGACTATTCCTACAAAGAACATAAAAAACAATCGTTGTCTAGAGGATACACCTTGGGTTGCCTCCAAAGAAGCGCTTGATTTAACGTCGCGGCACTATGCAAGCTTCTTGATTATTCAAACTTCATCAAGGTGATAGGCCTCAACCACTTCATGGACACTCTCTGCATGCCCTAGTTAGATCTCAATCCTTTGACCATTGACTGTGAACTTTGCACCCTTCTTGTTTTCCAACTCAACTGCTCCGTGTGAGAACACTTTAGTTATGAGGAATGGCCCTGGCCACTTGGATTTGAGTTTGACCGAAAACAAGCTTAGCCTAGAATTAAATAGAAGCACCAAATCACCTATAGAAAATTATCGTTTTTCAATCCTTTGGTCGTGGTACTTCATCATCGTCTCTTTATAGATGGATGAACTTTCATAGGCTTTGAGGCAAAACTTATCGTGCTCCTTCAACCCATTTAGTCATTGTTCTGTTGCTTCATTCAAATCCATCTTTAGTTTCTTCATTGTCCACATTTCTTTGTGCTCCAACTCGACCAACAAGTGACAACCTTTCCCATATACAATTTGGTATGGAGACATACCAATGGAGTCTTTTATGCAGTCCAGTAGGCCCAAAGAGCATCATCAAGCCTCATTGACCAATCTGTTCTATTAACATTCATTGTTTTTGCCAGAATTTGCTTGATCTCTCGATTGGACACCTCAACTTGCCTGCTAGTCTGTGGATGGTAAGGAGTGGTCACACTATGGCGAAACCCATATTTATCCAATAGGCCTTTGAACAACTTATCACAAAAGTGAGAGCCACCATCACTAATAATGGCCCTAGGTGTGATAAATCTGGAAGATATATTCTTTTTCAAGAATGCAGTGACACTCTTTCCTTCATTGTTAGAAAGCACTATAGCTTCCACCCATTTAGGCACGTACTCAACCACCACAAGTATATACTTAATCCCACGAGAACTCACAAATGGGCCCATAAAATTAATGCCCCATACATCAAATAACTCAATCACCATAATAGGGTTTAACATGAGCTCTTGCCTCTTCGAAATTCCTTCATCTCGCTGGCACCCATCACATGATTTGGCGAACTCATGAGCATCTTGGTGAATGGTTGGCCAATAGTACTAGGAAAATCTTATGCGCAGTCTGGATACCACTATGGAGCCCTCCCACAGTCTAGGACCGACATGCCTCCAAAACGCTCAACATCTTAACTTCTTGTACGCAACGACAAATCATCCCATTGACACAACTCTAGTATAAATAAGGATCATCCCAAAAGAACTTTTTCACATCATACATGAAATTCTTCCTCTGATGGAAAGACAAGTCCGAAATAACTATATTACTAGCCTAATAATTTGCAAAATCTGCGAACCATGGGATCAAATCTTGAGAAGCGGCTAATACATGTACATCAGGGCATGCATCATCAATTTCAGCCTTTTCTCCCACTTCACGCATAGCTTCATCCTCTAATCTAGAAAAGTGACCGGCTACCTTATTCTCAGTCCCCTTTGTATCTTTTACCTCAAAATCACTCTTTTGCAGTAATAGAACCATCTAATCAACCTTGGCTTCGTATCCTTCTTCGCCACCAAATACCTTAAAGTGGAGTGTTCTATATGTACTATGAACCTTGTAGCGAGCAAATAAGAGCAAAATTTTTTGAAAGAAAACACCACTGCAAAAATCTCTTGTTCGGTTACTGTGTTGTTCTTTTGAGCTTCACTCAAGGCATTACTTGCATAGTAATGGGGTGAATGATTTTATCCCTTCTTTGTCCCAATACCACACCAAGAGCAACCCCACTCGCATCGCGTATCACCTCAAATGGTTTACTCCAATATGGGGAAATAATAATAGGTGTAGACACCAACTTCTCCTTTAATTCTCCAAATGCGTTCACAGAGGATTCATCGAAATAGAACTCACATTCCTTGTCGAGTAGTTTACACAAAGGATGTGCAATTTTTAAAAAATCCTTGATAAACCTTCAGTAAAAACCCGCATGTCCAAGAAAAATTCACACACCTTTTACAAATATAGGTGGGGGAAGCCTTTATATAACTTTGAATTTAGCTCGATCAACCTCTATCCCCTTCTCTAAGATGCGATGACCCAATATTATACCTTCTTTCACCATGAAGTGACATTTTTCCCAATTAAGCACAAGTTTACAATCTTCACATCTTTTTAGTATCTCAGCCAAATGACTCAAACATCGATCAAAAGAGTTGCCAACTACCGAAAAATCATCCATGAACACCTCAATAGTGTTCTCCACCATATCAGAGAATATCGATGTCATACATCGCTGGAAGGTGGCCGGTGCATTACATAACCCAAACAACATTCTTTTGAATGTGAATGACCCATAAGGGCAAGTAAAAGTGGTCTTATCTTAATCCTCAGGGGAAACGAAGATTTGATTGTAACCCAAATAACCATCAAGAAGACAATACCACCCTTATCGTGTGAGTCTATCTAACATCTTAACCATAAAGGGCATGGGGAAATGGTCCTTCTCAGTCCATGCATTCAACTTTTGTAGTCCATAAAAACTCTTCATCCAATCACTGGCTGTATTGGAACAAGTTCGTTCCTCACATTAGGCACCATTGTAATCCCTCCCTTTTTAAGAACACAATGAATATGACGCACCCAATTACTATCTACAATGGGATAAATGACTTCGACATCCAACCACTTAATGATATCCTTTTTCACTACCTCTTGCATAGGTGGATTCAACCTTCTTTGGTGCTCAATACTTAGTTTATGATTGGGCATAAGTTGAATTTGGTGTGAACAAATACTGGGAGGAATACCAATAATGTCCGCAATAGTCCAATCAATGGCTCTCTTCAAACCCTCCACTAAACATTCTACTTGTTGCCCATTCAAATCCGCTGCAATTATCACTGGCAAAGTGTCATCTCTACCGAAGAACACATACCTCAAATGAGGTGGTAGAGCCTTAAGCTCTAATTTTGGAAACCTATTCAATAGATGGTTTCGTGGGTGGAGACTCGCCATGCTTCATATCTAACTCCAAGTTCTTCTATTTTGGCCAGTATTCATTTCTTTCAAGTGCAGCCACTAAAGACCCATACACTTCAATATCATCACTCTCAATATTCATGATAACTGCCGCTAGTGCCTCGACGCTAGTCTCTCTTCAATTTGTACCTCGAATAGACTCTCAACTCTATAGGATATAACATATACCGTTTCGAGCTCACTACTTTACTTCATGGATCTACAGATGTTGATAGTTGCTTTTTAATTGTTCAACCTAAACTTCATCTGCCCCTTTTTCATATCAACCAATGCATTCCCGGTGGCAATGAATGACCTCCCTAGAATAATGGGAACCTCAAAAGCTACCTCACAGTCAAGAATCACAAAATTGGCTGGAAATATAAATGACTCCACTTTTACTAGCACATCATGGTGTATAACAATGAGCCTCTTCGCTGTTCGATCTGCCATCAGTAACCGCATCGTAGTAGGCTTGGATCACCCAAGCCCAAGTTCTTATAGATGGAAAGAGGCATGAGGTTTATGCTTGCACCAAGATCACATAATGACTTACCAAAATACAGCAACCCGATTGTACATGGAATCATGAAATCGCCCCAATCTTCCTTTTTCTGCACAAGAGACGTTGTAGCAATAGCCTACAATGTTGCATTCTGTCATCATCCTCAAAACTCAACGATCTTTTATTTGTCACCATATCCTTCATAAACTTCGCATAACTGGGCATTTGTTCCAGAGCTTCTATCAAAGAGACATTCATAGAAAACTATTTCAACATAGTTATAAATCGCCAGTATTTTCCATTCTCAATCTTTTCACTAATCTCTGAGGGAATGGTGGTAGAAGTCTAGGAATGGGGATTACTTTCTAAAACACCTCTGCTTCTATCGCTGTGTTGTCCACCAACTCTCCACTAGTCTCTCCAACCTCTTTGTCTTTTCTCATATCATTATCTTCTACAGACGAAATAGGTGGATCAACTATTTGCTTACCCCCTCGAGTAGTGACCACAATGCAATGCCCATGATTTTTAAGATTTTGAAATGGTGTTGCTAGGAGGAGTGTCAGGTTGGCGTGGATTCACAATAGTAAACAGTTGAGCTATTCGTAGCTCAAGATGCTTGATCGAAATCACATGTGCATCCACCTTTTGCTAAATATTAGCTAAATTACCTCTCATCTCCTTGGCATTCTCATCACTATTATCAAATCTTCTCATCATCTTTTGTAACATATATTCAACTCGTGCCATACTACCTCCACCGTCCCTAGGAGCAACTTCCCAATTTTGTGAGGGAATATAGGCCCACTCCTATCATTCCTATTACCATAGTTACTCCAGTTGAAGTTGTTGTCACAGTTATAATTCCCATCTCAAACATATTGACCCTCTCGATTGTAGTTACAATAATTCCGACCTTGATTTCCTTAATCTTAGCGCCAATTCTCCTGATTGGAGCCTTGGGCGTTTGATCAGAAACCCCCCGTCTGCTTATTCACTGCATAGAGATCTTCTTCATAATAATACTCATCTACCGGCAGTGGTGGTTTAGTCAAGTATTTTACCACATTTACTTTTATGCACCCCCCTTACATGTTTCAAAACTAACCCTAACTCAGTTCTCATCTATGCTAACTCTTCACGCATCTCATTTGCTATTGGGTTGTTTGTAGCTTATACTGCAAAGGTGTTTCTTTCAATGTCCGACTTTCTAGTGCTCTAAGCCTTGTTGTTGCGAGATATCTTCTCCAACTTCTCTGCTATCTCTGTATATGTGTACTCACCATAGTAACCCCCCACAATAGTTTCGAGTACTATTTTATTATTATCATCTTGACCCCAATAGAAGTACTTCTTCAACGACTCATCATTAATGTGGTGGTTTGGGACGCCTCTAAAAAATGCAGTAAATCTGTCCCAAGAGCTACTCACTGACTCCCCGGGTAGTGCCACAACGTTGTTCACTTTATCTTTGTGGTTGAGCTTCTTGGATACTAGGTAATACCTTGCTAAGAATGCATCTCTCAACTGATCCCAAGTATAAAAGGATTTGTAGGGAAGCTCAGCAAACCATATGGCGACATCTCTTGTTAGTGACAGAGGAAATACTTGCAACCTAATGACATTCATATCTAAATCTGGCCTACCCATACAACTCTTACACACAAACCTCAGTTTGACTATATGAGCATGAGGATCCTCTGATGGCAGTCCCAAGAATAAACCCCTCACGGTGAGCATCTGCTTCAGGCTACTCGTGACCACGAATGTGTGCCCAGGTGGCAAAGGGATTAGGACAAGAGCTCCATCGGACTCAACAATGTTAACGTTTCCCCTATAGTAATCTTGAGGTCTTGGTGTTGGGGGCTGCCACCTCAAAGCATTATCCAAATAAACTTGAACTTGATTGTGTGCTTCAACCGGTAATGGAGGTTGACGAATTTCCATTTCACCTAGATTAGATGCGTTCTATTGATATTCTATTATTTGTAGTGTACAGTTAAGTTCAGGATCAAATGGAGTAATTTGTTCTCCTTGGCTTCGTGTACTTGATATACACTAAACTAGACTTGAAAGAAACAAAAACAAAAACAAAAACAATAAAATCAGGAAATTGTTGACTAAATATCTCTACTGTATTTAAAATTAATCTAAAAGCCATTTTTTCGGTAGCGGTGCCAAAATTTGATACTCTCAAATTACACTTTCCCAAAGAAGTAAAAGCGGTTATATCAAATAAAGAATCCAACTAGTAGACTGGGGTCGATCCCACGAGGAAAATGATTTAGATTTAACTTCAATGTACATTATGTCTATTTAGCCAAGCTCTTTCCGAAAATAAGTAATTAAAAAGGGGGGGTTTGTGAAACAAGTTTCTTTAATACTTCTAAGCAAACAAGTATGCAAAAGTAAATATTTGATTTTATCAAGTTGTGAGATAAACAAGGGTGTATGTGTTCCCAATAGGTCCAAAACTCCATATTCCTAGCAATAACAATTCTTCGCTAATGTTTTGCATGCAAAGTGATAAGTTAGGTATCTCTAAAATCCTTGGTCCGGCATTTAGAAAAATTCACCCCGTACCTTGGTCCAGCTACGTGTGTATAAGCAACTAACCCTTACCTTTACTTCATATTAAGCATCATAATCTATGTATGGCTTAGTTATGACTTTGAACCAATCAACACTAGCCTATTAGATAGTATCCCACTAAATCTATGTTGATAATTCTTTTCTTATTAACTACCTCCTTGGTTCGGCAAGTAGTAACAAGGTGAGTTCTAATGTTGGCCACTGCTAAAAAAGACTTCTAAACGAAAAAATCATCAATACATGCAAGAACATATTTGAGAATTGTTATTAGCTCTACTTTGTTAATCGCCCATGGTTCCCATAACCCTAGTTGTGGATTTAGTTACCCATGAAAGCAAGAACACAATTCATGGTTGTTATAAAAAAACCATGAACTTACTTTTACAATTTGAAGAAAAACCCAGCAAATCAATTTGAAATTTTACGATAATACTTGAAACTAAATATGGAAATTGAATCATCGTCAAAGTTTGCAAAATCCAATCTCCAAACAAAACAAGAACAATAATAACAATGTCTAACTCAAAAATAAGGTTTTAATCCTAATTTATAGATAACATATTCCTAAATTAAAAGGGATTGAAATAAGGAAAGTTTATACAAAAACGTGGCTGTAATTGACGACCCCCATAGGCGGATTGTTGTTGGAACGATGGGCCGTCGACTGCTTTTGTCAGTCCAGACTTAGAATATTTTTTTGTCCTTTTTGTCGATGCTCTCCGTCGCTCTATCCTTTGAATTTCTCCAACATCCGATACTGAGACTATCTATGATCACATTGATGATTTAGCAGAATGGTCCGTCGATCAATCGACGGAGGACCCATACTTGGTCAAATTTCCTCGAGTTTCTCCATTTGTCTAAACTGCAATCGGCGGTCACCACCTACGGACCGTCGATTGAACGACGAGCAATCGATGGCTTTCGTAGGTCTATCTGCACTATTTTCCAGTTGTTTTCTACGTTTTAGTTTTGAACATCTTTCCTGTAAAACAAACATAAAAGCATGTTAAAACTACTACAAAAAGACTCTAGACACACACAACTCTTTAGGAAAAAGTATTGAAAGTACCGTGAAACCACGGTATATCACTCATACTCAAGCTCCAATGAATACGCTCGAATTTGAAATACAATCTGCACCACAAAAGAGTGCAGCAAATGTAGTATGAATATTAAACCATGTGTACCCAGTATATCTCATAGTCCGACAATAAAAAAGTAGTTATAGGAATATATAATAAAATAATTCTTTAATTATCCAAGTAAATTTATACTTATAAACCAAGTTCCCATCAATATAATGTCCGACGTCAATAAGGCACATACTCAACAAAAATGAAGGATGTAATGAGATGCAATGCAATGCGATACTACGTAATGATATCCTCAAATGCCCAGTACTCTCACAACCATCTATACAACTTGGGAATACATTGAGAGTTCATGACCCATGGGGGACTCGTGAGGTCCATATATCGACATGGACGACCTCCATATGTCTATGGCGCACAATTTCAACACACTATCATTAAATAAAACAATTCCCAAGACAGACGATCTCTACGTGCCCAACTTAGAATCAACCCATTTACTCACACGGATGATCTCCACGTGCCCAAATTGTAACATTACTCGGTCTCAACACGGACGATCTCCACGTGTTAGACCTTTACTCATACTCAATCTTGTGTCAATGCATGTGCACAAATTGATATCAATAAAAGGAGATGATTCAACAGTTCAATAAATCAACATATATTCACCTCTATTATCACAATCACATGGGTTCAATAAGGAAACACAAACATATACGAGAAAATCAAGTCACTAAATACATAAACTAATGTCCATATGCTTTGGCACTCTCAAATTATAATATCTTATATTATAGTAATAAGATTTTCTTTTAATAATACCGGTACTTATACCAATGCCTTTTACACCATTGGCACGAGACCCCCCTCTTTCACCCTTACCAAATGTCAATTCCATTTTTAGTCTCAAATTAGGAAAATATCCTTCAATGAAAGTCCTAACATACCTTGAATGTCGAATACGTATCATGAATCTTCAAGACTTTTCCTTTTCTTTTCCCAAAACTTTCGAACATTCTCAATCTACCAATTATGCACAATTGATAAGTAAACATGTCCATGGGCACCCATCCTAGATCATAATCTCATCCAAATCTCTAACAAAGTTCATAAATCTTAATGTAACTAGTATACCAAATCTCATATCCCTAAATTTTAAGCCTAGAATTAAGTAAAATTCCTCCAAAATATCATAGATCTAATATTGTTCATATAATACAATATATTTTAATTAATAACCTAACAATTTACCCTAAGAAAAATATTGGCAAACCCAACAGGGATCACGTTGAACCAACCCCAATTTCCATTAAATTTTCTTTCATGTTCAACTCACCTAAAATTTTCCTTACTTATATTCCAATCATTGGTTAACAACAAATTTAACAATTGCCCTCAAACCCACCCCCCCACCCCCCAAAAAAAAATAAAGAAAAGAAACAACACCATATTCTGCCAACTTCCAAAATTCCAATTTAACTTTTCCAAAATTCCCTTTCTTATTCAATTTAGTTAATAATTTAATAACTTGCATTTTATACCCTAACAAATTAGTGATTACAACTAATATGAAAAATTGAGATACCCTTACCTGCACTTATCAGCTATGTCGCCTCCAAGTTTCGCAGAGTGAGTTTCTACTCTCTTCCTCTTTTCTTTTCCATTAAACAAATTAGGTACTAAGTTCTACTAACTTAATTTAATTATATGGATCAAGTAGTAAAAACTCTTAAAGAAATTATTGGTCTGACCCATTAAGCACAAAATAAATTAATTGTTGACAAAATAGTCAACAATTAAATAATATTAGATAAATAAATAGTTCAAAATTTCTATTTAATATTTTACGAGAAGAGTCTTTTACGGTAGAAAAAGGTCTAGTGCTCTAAAAACGACCTAGAGGGTCATTACAATTTTAGGTAACAATCTAAACATGGTATGTCCGTTAACAATACAATACTATACAATGAGTGATAATGATCCAAACATAGTGTGAATGTAATTGACTGTGATAGTTACACTCTCCAGTTCGCGGGGGTGGGGTGGGGGGTGGGGGGGTAAACTGTGAATTACTAGCAACTAGTATGCTTACCCTCACGTCGCACAAATATTTTAAATATAATAATATTTTAAATTAAAAATAATTCTTAAAATTTATCATGAACTTAGTAATGTATATTTTTAAAATAATGACACAATTCATTAACTTGTTTATTTAATCATGTTAAATTAATATTATTAATACACAATTTAACAATTATATTATTAATATTATGTCTATAGCTATAATTAGCTATTAGAACAATATCATAATTTTTTTTTTGTTTTTGTTAGTACTTTATTACGTTAAAAGAAATACAATACGTGTAGTATAATTAGTTTAATTTATTAATTTTTACTTAATCAGGTCTTAGAGCTTGTGTTTGAGTGAGAATGTAATGAGAAGTGCCTATTTAATATCCCATTTTTTAATTTTAATAAAGAATTTAATTATTATTTTTAATTTTAAAAAAAGATAAGTCAAATATTTAATATTTAATTTATAATTCTAATCTTTGTATAAATATTAAATTTACAAATTGCGTAGTATAATTTGTTTAATTTAATAATTTTTAGTTAATTAAGTTTTAGAGTTTGTGTTTGAGTTGGAATCTAATGGAAAGTTTTAAAACTATCCTATTTGTAGTCTCACTTTTACTTAAATCAAGTTTTTTATTTTGAATTTTAACTTTTAAAACAGAGCATTCGAATATTTAATTTTTAATTTTTATCTTTATATCAATATTAAAATTTTGTATAATGGTTACATAATATTAGTCTAAAGTAATTACTCAATAAAAAATAATTCTTAAAATTTTAATTTTTATTTTAAATAGCAAATTTATTTTATTTTAATTATTAGACAATATTCTGGACCCTAGAAGGTAATTGGACCCTAGAAGGTACATACACAGAAAAGTCAAAGAAATTACTTGACTAGGACCTCCTAATCCAATTGGTACACACAAGTACTACCACTAAAAGTACAATAATCAACCATGAACCAGCATCAGGAAATTCAAGCAAGGGAACTCTTAGAATTTTACATTAGGATAGTCTCAAAGTAGGTATGGTTCATCCAAGAATCTTAGACACAAAAGAAATAACGTGGCATAAACCTCATAAGCTTAATGGGTACACACAAGCTCTAACACTATTAAAAAATGACACCAAAATCAACCATGAACCACTAAAAAGAAACTCAAGCAAGGAAACTCTCAGAATTTGACATCAGAATAGTCGCAAAATAGGTAGTGCTCATCGTGAAATCTTAGATCCAAACAAATACATCGAGTTCTATCCTCTCCCGGAATGTTATGTCAATATAGCCATAGCAGGACCTAGGCTCTCCTGAAATCTTTGACCGGGATAGCTACAAAAGATTTGCATTATCCAAAATCTTATATTGGATTTGCCATAGAGTATCGTAGCTTCTTCCGGAATCTTACATTGGGATGGATACAACGAAACCTATTCAATTCTTGAATTTTACGTTTGATTAGCTAAAATCAAGCCTAGCACTTCCAGAATCTAACAATTGATAGCTACAAAAAGAGCTATAATCATCGAATATGTAACATCGATTAGCCACAGAGAAACCTAACTTCTACCTAAAATTACATCATCATAGGTATAAAAAAATCTACCATCTTTTAAAATATTATATCATAATAACTACAATGAAACCTAGACAATTCTGAATTCTTACATCAGGGTGGCTATATCAAAAGGGGTTGATCCTTCTCGAAATCTTACATTGCGAGGTCCCTCCATACTAGCAGAACCAAAAACAAAAATAAGTCTTAGCCCCTGCATACCACAATATCCTATCTATTATACTAAATAGTTTCATGTTCAATTAAAAGGTCACACATAACCCTAGCCTTATTTAGGCCAAACCTAGGTCACACGAGCCATTAAGGCTAAAATTTATTGCACACACTAGCGAACTAAAGGCTTATGGCCTCAACAAGTATAACAAGAAAATCCCAACCCATATACCGATCATGGAAGTAATAATATCAATAAATACTAGAGTATAAAATAATATATTCTCGAGTATACCTAAAATAAGTATAAAACAAAAGAAATAAGGGTAACAACAATAGTCCCACTATCTAACGGAAACCAAAAACTAGCAAATCATCATGCTAAAGAAACCAACGAGCAAAGTCTAAGATTACTAAGTCTTAGCCTGCCTGGATTATGAGAAGGCACACTCTAAATACTCTAAAATAGGAAATTTTCTTTTTGAGCAGCCTCTCAATAATGCCAAACTCTCAAATAAGCTATCAAGACTTCAATACAGGTCAAATGATACCCCTAATGTAATAGTAAAATATCAAGATGAAAATTGAGTTAATAGGTACATATATGCTCAAGGAACTTGTTTCCTAAATATGAGCACAATTTGAGCTCAATGAAGTCCTAAAACAGTCCACAATCAACTAGCTCTAGAACACCCATATTCAAGTGTAGAACAAAGAAATTAAAGAGACGTATGGTTTTCAAAGAGAGATTCACAACCTCAACAACCCTCCTAAGCTAAAACTAACTTAAATAAAAATCCCACTGAAATCCCATAAGACCAAACTCACAAACACTTCTTTTTTTAGAAACTAAATGGACCAAGGTTCGCTAGAGTGATATTGCCAGTGCTACAAAGGTTTTTGAGGATGGTGGTCCATAGGCTGCACCAGCTCCATGGAAACAACCAAGGTCCCCACTGGAGCGACACTATGGGAGCGATAAATTTTCGCAAGAGTGTGGGCCAACTAAGTGATTTAACATTGTCAAAGTAATGCACATCAAACAGAATGACTCCACCGAGCCTATTTCAATTGAAGCAGATGCATTAGTGGGTACATATTCATATTCTTTTAATTTGTATCATTATCATAGTTGGTTGGAGTTTGGTGGGATAGGACAAAACGTTGTAATTTGTATTCTTTTATATTGAATTATGGGTACACACAAAAGAAAAATGTAGTATAAGTACATAGTTGCTTAATTAAATCATTTTTTATTAAAAAAGAAAGAATTAAAATTTCAAATGGTGGACAAGATGCAATATTGAAAAAAGTGGAAGAGAGAAAAAGTTAAGGCGTGAGTGGAAGGTGTATAAGTACAGGATTATCCTTTTTAATTTTTCTTTACGATCAAATCCAAAATCATGTCAATCATATGAACTTATTTATGAAGTAATTTCAAAATATTGTAATGGTAAAGGGCCCAAAATATGGATTTAGGTACAATATTGCATCCTCCATCCACCTTATGAGTACATATCATTAGACATAAGATTATTTTGAGCTAAAGGATTGACGTTAATGGGATTTGGGGGTGGAAATATGGATGGATGATAGTTTTGTACCAATTCAAATAATGAGAGGCCATTTTAGACCCTTTTTGGTATCATAAATAACATATACCATGATATGCATCTAGTTCATGAGAAATTTGACTTTTATTTTCAAGTGAATCTTAGTTTGACTTGAAACAATTCTTCAACACAAATTCTATTTTACATTTGTTGTGTTTAATGAGTATACTATTCTTGTCTGTTATTATAGATATGTGTTTCACATTACTCACACTAATAATTGTGTGTGGATATTTTTATCTCCTAAAAAGGGGATTGGACCCAAATGAAGTTTGTGCGAGATCAAACTAGGTAATTAAGGCATATAATAAAGTTTTTCACATTAGCTAAATGTTCTTTGTCAACTGGCCTCAAATGTACTTGCTATTAGCTAAAATAGAACATATATACAAATAACACCAACAATTCCTATGAGAAAAAAATGAAATATTGTCCCTCAAGAAATAGAAATGCTTTAGAATTTAGTCATTAGTAGATGTGTTGAAATGACTTCGTCGAATCCCCAACTCAAACATAATCATATGAAAAATGTCAAATCTTTGGAAAAAGAGTTCCATTGAAAATGTTTTTCACCTGCATTACATTGTTTTGAAGTTTCACGTAGTGATAATTGTCTATTGCTTGAAGAATTTGCTTTAGTATTGGAATATCAAGGGATAAAACAATGATGGAGAAACTTTACCAATTAAGAATGTCAGCGTATGGGATTTCATAATGGTCAGCCAGTATGATTGGGATACAACCATAGTAATGAGTGTCACCAATTCATGTAGTTTTAATCTCAAACCCTTTATCATGAATGCAATATTTTGTCACGACCCAACCCATCGGGTTGTACGGGCACCCACTCTTACACATAAGTAGAAGAACCCTCATTCCCCAAAAGTGTAAACATGCGGAAAATTAACGAAATATAGATGTAATAGAGATAAAAATCTTTATGAACCGACTCTTCAACCAGTTAAGACTTGTAAAGTAATCAACAACCCCAAGGATCTAGTCTAATAGGTACAAAAAATACAAAGAGTGAAAATTGGACAAATTAATAAAAAACACAACCATGCAGAAAGAAGAACAGAAGTTGCTGGAGAATTTCTTCGTCTTCACCCGATGCAACATGACTAATCCTGCATCTAGACTATGTTAAAAGACATAGCAAGAGCAGTATCAGTACAATCACACGTACTTCTAGGCATTATTGGTAAATCGACACCCACTACGTAACATAAGAAACCAACTAGTAATAATCATGAGTTAAGCTACTCGCTTCTCCACCCTCCCTTTTTGTTTATTATGAAATACCCCAATCACTCTAGCATTCTATCTACTAACTACCTTTCAAGTATCAATACGCTTACCGGACTTTTGTCCATAGTTTATCTAGTCTAACCACGTAATAATACTGCTGACCTACTAAACGTACATGTACTACCTTACTACCTCATCACCTTAACAACCAAGGTCACATAACACATTTTTTCAATCTTTGTTAACACTAAGCTCCATCTTCTTACCCCCAAGGTGAAATTCACTCATCAGTTCTTTTCACATGCACTATCTCTTCTCTCACTATTACAACCCATGAGTTCACTAATTTCAACATTAACATTCCAACTCAATACTTTTAGTCACAACGTATATAGAATATACAATATTGTCAACAAGTACACGAACAAAAAAAAACTCACATTTGTAACGACTAGGTTCCGTTGTTATAGAAATGCCAACAACTTATGGAAAAATTAGGGTCAAAAAAACTTTTTGTAGTATTTGAATTTTCCCAAACTTTTCCATATTTAGAGGAAATCAGAGTCTTTAAGGTGTAGAAATCGACTAACTTAATTAAAATTTTGGTTACATAAGTTGTTAGATAACCCGCCAACAAACTCATACGATTTTATATAATTGAAGTGTGTAGAGCTCTTTGGAATTATGCTGTAACCCTTCGGAAGTTTCATGACTTAGTCTAGAGCCACACTTGATGAATTATGTATTAAAATAACGTTTTTAAGCTCAAAAAAGTAATGGACTATATCAGGAAGTGTTATAATTAAAACGTCAAGGGACTACCTTGACGTTCAGAGATTGTGAAAATGAGATAATGTGCCTTGATGTCTTTTAAGGGGTTTAAAGAGTCGGATTTAAGAAATATTTGGCGAAATGGTCAAGAATACTTATTAAAGTGTGTTTAGGGTCGAAATGTTTGGGTAAGACTCCTCATGCACTATCCTAAGGTTCCTCGAAAGCATGAGGTCCTACCATGTCCGGATGAATGCTCGACGTTCGAATAGCTGCAGTGTCGTATCGTAAGCTCTAGTGTCCGGCTGTGCCTGCACCTAAAAGTGTAGAGTTGTATGGGATTAGCACACAGTTGTACTAAGTATGGATATATGCAAGCACACACAAAGGACATGCATGAGTAAGAATAGCTCTTTCCTAACAACATGAATTATGGAAAGTCAAGTCCATGGAATTGACAAATTTAGATTAGGGAAGTCAATAGACTTGCTAAATTTTGATTAGAAAAGTTAGTGGACTTGCCGAATTTGGATTAGGAAAGTCATGCCATGAGAGTAACATGCATCATCATACTTATCATTTTGCAAGCAGCACATAACGTATTGCACATATCATTATTTCATATGCCAAGACACCTTGGAATCATGGACTTGCCATTAGGACTTCCCAAAATGAGGGCTCAACATATGCGACCTCAACTAGGGAGCCTACTTTAGCAAACACAGAGTCTACTTCATTATTCGTACGTACTTCATTTTCATTTATTCATATACTAGTGCAATCAATAGTCATACCTAGGATGTAGTTTAAGACTCTCATCGGGTTTGCTATGCAATGACAAAGAATAACCTAGTGTCATTACTTTGAGTCTAGCTCACCTCTTGATTATCCTATCCTAACACCTTGGGTATATTTCAATTTATTATGTGCATTCGTTGAGGCTTGCCTCATTCTTTCTTTGGTAACTTTAGCCTTAACCGACATAGATCATATGAGAATCATGAAATCTAGTGTGTAATCCCCTCACTGAAAAGAGGTGGAATCACCGACTATGGTGAACTAAAACATGCTGCGTATATAGGGGATTGAACCCTGCTAGATCCCTATATTGGCAGTATAGGTTCAAAGACTAGGAGATATAAGGAGACCCATACTCGGCATACCGGTCAGTCTCATCTCATGAGAGTTACGTGAACCTATGCCCTTTCCAAAGGAAGGCATCACCGCACATAGCTAGCCTATCGGTGCTCAGTATAAAGTTCCGTTACATTCAACTCATACATCATGGAAGCTGACTTCTATAATGAGTACGTCATAGCTCATTAGATGATTTCTTATCTTATCATTAGTATTAATTATGAATTAACTTCAATACTTTCATTAGAGTGTTCATAGAGACTAATTTCTTCATTAACTTTACACTCTCATAGGTGAGTACGTTTTGGTAACATTTACTTAAGGCTCATTTTAGATTGATCTCATCTTTCACATTAGCCTCTTATCATATTGTCACCTCATTCATTAACTTTAACACATTCGCTTTCATAATTACTCAGTCCTTCACGTGAAAGTTCATTACATCATATGCCAATGCACTTGTCCATTTAATATGTCTCACACTCTTACTTAACCCTTCTATAGTTACATCATTTTATCACATACATCTTAGACTCACTTACTTTTAGACTGCTAGACTTATGAGTCCACACATACAAGCCATGAGGCTTTATTCATAGTTTGTTGAAGTGATTCAAGTTTACCCAAGATTATGTGGTACAACACATATGCATCTTATAGATATGCCAAGATATTGATTTCGATCTTTAGAGGCAACATTCATAAATATTTACTTACGTATGACTTATGTGTCAATACAGAATTGGTCAAGGGAATCTGATTTCGTATCCCTTGGACAACACTTAATATTATTTTAAACTTGATAATTGTATTTTTCAGATTTGGGAGATGCCAGTTCGATTCCCATCAACCCCATAATATTTCTCTTGTTCTCCTCTCCTTTTTCGTTTTAAGGAAAGGATGTTGTGGGTTCAATACCCCACAAGCTCATTATTTTTCATTTAATTTATCTCTTAACTTTATCACCTACCAAGAGGTTGTGGGTTCAACCCCCACTCTCCACAATTATTTTCTCCTATATTTTTCTCCTAACTCTCATCCATTCAAGAGGTGGTGGGTTCAATCACCACTCTCCACATTTTATTTTCTCCTTTATTTTTTCCTAACTCTCTCATCTATTCAAGAAGTTGTTGGTTCAATCCCCACTCTCCACATTTTTTTTCTCCTTTATATTTCTCCTAACTCTCACATCCATTCAAGAGGTTGTGGATTCAATCCCCACTCACCACATCTATTTTACTTTCATTTTCCTCATGAAATTCTTATGTTATTTTCATTTGGTGATGTCATAGGTTCAATCCCCAATGATGTTAAATTAAAAAAAGTTTTAAAAACATAGCTAATTTTCCTCATCCTTGGCCGAGACTCCAAATTTCCAGCAAGCTGGAAATTTTGTCTTTTCCAAGCTATTTTCCCCTTAATCTTTTGTTGATTTTTTTTTGTAGCTTTCATGTAGTGATGTCTTGGGTTAAATCCTTAGTTATCTCACTTATTTTATATTCATTCTTCATTGAATTTTTTACCACTTTGTTTGGCCGAACCCAACCTACTAAATGGTGGAAATTTGTTCACTATTTTCAACTTCTTTTTATCATCATTCATACGTTAATTCTTAAGGTATTTCGTGGATTATTTGGTGCATCTTTAAGTGTAATCATTTTATGATTATATTCAGCCAAGAATTTCAATTAAATCCAGAAACATTACACTTATATGAACATCACACTTTTAACATTTACATATACGAAAACACAACATTTATAACATACAAATTTCAGGCAGCATAGTAAAATTACAGCACACCCATGCTCAAACAATTGATGTAAAACACTTTTTCAGAATACATCTTTCGTTCCTTACATAATTTCCAAATACACATTCAATATATAATCACAACCAGACCTAAAATTAGCTACCATAAGACATACCAACGCATGCTTTCAATCTTTCAAAGGATCTAATGACAGGGGCATGCAACGGGGACAACCTTAGTTTTTCAATTGCGATAAACTGAACCACAAGGGTCTCTTTGGAAATAGTCAAAGATATAAGGACACCCATACCTTAATGTTGTTCCACACATGTTTAAATGCTTCCAATTTCCCACGAAACCAATCCTCACCACCGAAACTTCAAGCACAATCCCGTCAAGAACTTTGTTTTGCTTTACGTTTTTAGTCTAACTTTTATTTTTAGTTTTTAGCGTTGAAGTTCTTGATGAAATTTATTATTTTTGTTCTGTTCTTTTGTTTTACAGAATGAATAAGCGTGAAAGTGAGAAAGAGTAGCAAAAAACGTGAGAATGAGTGGATTAGGACTAGGAGAGTTAGGTGGAGTCTTGGTCAAACTAGGACTCCTCATTATTTATTATTAGTGTTGTTGTTGTTGTTGTTGTTGTTATTATTATTATTATTATTATTATTATTATTAAAAATCTATTTTTTCCTTTAATAAAATCAGTAATTAAATATTGATTAATTAAATTAATTCACCAAATAAAATAAATCAAATTAAATCATTGCTCCCACCTAGGTTAGAACTCGGGTGGAGCAAGATTTCACTCAAAGGGCCAATGTCGGCCCTTTCTACCCAAAATTTCCATCCACATTATTAATTAAAAAGTTAATTACATATTTAAGGTAATTATGATACTACCTTAGCCTAGATAATGACCATTTTATCACTAGACCCTCCAAACTTAAGATTTCCTCTTTTTAAGTCCGGTAAAGACTCATTCGAGTAATTTTTTATATTCGGGTGCCCTACATGGCAAAACCCAACCTTTCCTAGCTTAAATAACTCACCAAGTTAGTTGGCTTGGTTGTTGCAGGAGTTTAGAGGTCTGAATCTACGCGCATTAATTTGTGTGAACCTGGTCTAATCATAGGCATTCTAGATACGTTAAGAATTACTTAGCATAGTCATTTAAGGTTTGTTATAAACCAATACCACAGATGACCAGTACGGTCCGTGGTTTGGTCTACGCCTCGTCAATGGGGTCTCGTCGATTGAGACCCCACTTCACTACCATGTTTTAGTTTATTAGGGGTAATAAGTTATTGTGTTAGTTAATCAATTCATGCTTAGGTACGGTATATAAATTAGTTAATTTAGGACTATATAAGCCCCCTAAGTCATTAAACTAACCTAACACCTTATAATTCCGCAAACCCAAATCAGGCTCACTTCTCTCTACTTACTCTCACTACCCAAAGACCCCCGTTGAAGAAGAAGAACAAGTTCATCCTAGGGCTTCTAAATCAAGGATTTATCCTCCAATTTTCTAAGAATTAACAAGTTATGGAATCTATTCAGTCTTGGGACTCCTTTCCCCAAGAGGCTCTTCAAAGATTTGATTTCAAAGATGTTTAACATTATGGTTTTCATCCAATTTCGTGGGTTATCTTTCAAATTTGTTTAATGTTGTATTGTTTTGATTTATATTGATAGATTATTATTATTTAATGGTGGATTGAATTACTTAGACTTTGACCCCGTTTCTCTAAAAGATCCATGAATGACCCCTTTTGCCTAACCCTAACTATGAATTAGATGGGTGGTCTTGCTCAGCCCCTACCCCTCCAAGGGTTCTTATACTAAAAAACAATGATGATAGATGATTATGGATGTTTGAATTGGATATATTATTGCTTAATTTACTATTATATGATGTTGGTGATTTGATTATTGGATGAATATGATGAAATTGAGGGTGAGATCATGGATGAGATTCTTGGAAGACATTGGTAAGTCTTTTATGATCATGAGTACTCTACTTCAATTATGTTGACCTATTCTTGATGATGATTTTCAATTGAAGTATGATTATGTAAATAGTTTAGGAAGATGATGATACGATAAATATGGTTGAATGTTTTGAATTTGTTGAATGTGAGATCTTGACAGGGGGATCATCATTCAAGGTTGAAAGTTATTCTCTTTTGTGTCGTATTATGATATAATTATCATGTGATGATCTTACTAAATGATGGGTTGTGATGAAAGGAAATTCTCATTTATATACTTGAAGAGCTATAATCATGATTATAAAAGGGGTTAGTACATAAGTAATATATTGTAAGCTAATGTTAATGATGGCTTAAAGATATTTGAAAAAGGGACTTTAGCTTAGCACCGTGCGAACTAGATATAAGAGGTGTCCCTTTCCAATGAGGGAAGGTAGGTTCATAATGGTTCTCATGATATGGAGACTACAATGCAGATGCGCATAAAAGATTTTCTAGTAAATGTCCTAGTTCCTTAACTATGTTCCCGATAGGAAGACTAACTAGTAGATCCACCTAGAGTGTTATGTTCATGTATGGTTCTACCTTGGCAAGTAGAGCACCTTCTTTTGCTGTAGGGTTTTCATGACACCAGATTCCATGTTTAGCTCATATGGCTTATTGTCGGTTAAAGCGATTGTTCCCAAAAGTAAAATGAATGAAAGTAATAAAGATGGACACTAACTATGGTGACTTAAAGGTTCTACTTAGTGTTGGTAAGGGTATGGGACTTTACCTATGCATTGCACAAGTTGACCTTGGGGAGAGTCCTAGGAGGATGATCTCATGTACTTATGTTATGAATGAAACGCATAATGTTGAATTTACGTGATGTTGATCTTATATGATGTTGAATTCATTGATAAACATGATATTGGTTTAAATTACTATGTATGATGAACACTATACATGATACAATGTTATTTGAGGTAAATGCATTACTTCTGGCCTCTTTACTAGTTGACTTGGTTTATGTAGGATTATGGGGCTTCACTTGAGCACTGCACTAGTTGGCTTGGATTGGGATTGTATGAATTGTCGTGTATGCTTTAATGATATGAACTATAAGATTTAAAATTTTGCTTATGGTTATATTATGATGTTATTCTTGTGTATAAGTATGACTATATGTTAATGTTGATATGATCATGGACTTGTATAAGCTCTTGTGTATGCATAAAGAATTTCAAAGTGACTTAGCATAGTTTTGAACAAAATATCCTTTTGTCCATGATTTCAATTGTTTTACTTGCATATGTTTCCATACTCAGTGCATGTGGTTTGTACTAACCTATATACTCTCTATTTCTATAATTATGTAGGTTCGGGACATTGAAGAGTTCAAGACCATTTTCAACGATGTATGCTAAGGGCTAGTCTAACGCCTCTTCGAGGACTATGATGCTAGTTACGTCTAAGGGGTGCACCCCTGTCATGACAAACTTGGTATCAAAGCATGAGGTTGAGTAACCTAAGGATTGATGTCTCACTAAACCACGTCTACATAGAATGTTGTTCATGAGTGTGAAGCGCGCCACACTTATAAATGAGAGGCTATGTGATGCTTAGGAAATTCTCACCTCTTTGGTATTCTTGAAGTCATGTCTTGAGAGTCTTGACTCTCTATGTCCTTTTCTTATCACCTTTTTCTTGTGGTTATAGGCTATGCCTACTAGAAAGAATGCTGCAAGAAAAGTTCAAGAGGATCTAGCTAATACGAGAGTTCAATCCCATGATAACCGATCTCCTCATCAAGAACAATCTCCTCAAGGTGACCAAGCTCCGGTCTTCCCTCCGGCTATGACAGATGGAGAGATAAGGAGCCTTTAATCAACTTGGCTCAAGCTGTGACTACTCAATATTAAGCGTAGCTACTCATTCTTAATCTAATAGGAGTCAAGCAAACTCGAAAGTTGGACTCTGTGTGAACCAAGATGTTAGTACCATGGTTTCTTGCTTGAGGGACTTAATAAGGATGAACCCTCCAATGTTCTTTGGGTCGAAGGTGAATGAAAACCCTGCAATACTTTCTTGATAATGTCTACAAGATCTTGTATGTTATGAGAGTGGTTCAAATAAGAAGGGCAAGCTATCCACTTAACCAATCAAGGATGTGATTCAAACTTGGTATACTCAATGGAGGGACAATAGGTCCTTGAGAGCGGGTCGCATAAGTTGGGAAGTCTTTAGGAGGGCATTTCTTGATAGGTTCTTCCCAAGGGATAAAAGAGAGGCAAAGGTGAAGGAGTTCATCAGCCTTCGTCAAGGAGGTATGAGTATGCTAGAATACTCTTTGATATTCACTAAATTGTATAAGTATGCCTCTTATTTGGTGTCCAATACTAGAGATGAAATGAACCATTTTGTAACGGGTGTGTGTGATGATCTTGTGGAAAAGTGTCATTTGGCAATTCTTCATAAAAATATGGGCATTTCACGGTTGATGGTGCATGATTAACAAGTTGAGGAAAATAGGCTTAATAAGAAGAATAGGGAGTTCAAGAGGTCAAGACCCTATGAGGGAGGTACTTCAAAGGGTAAGTTGGAAATCCAAGATAAGCTTAAGTTCAAGAAGAGGTTCTCCAATCAAGTTTCTTCTAACTTCCCCAAGTCTAGAAAGGATAGAGTGTCTAACCCTAGTGTCACATCCCGCCACATCGTTGTTAAATTTTGTATCCGAATAGAGGCGGAAGGGTCTAGAGTTATTGAGAGGTTTTCGAAAAACTCTAGAACCTTCTAGATAAATCAAGAAGGCTGGAGAATTCTCTATAATAATTTAGACCTTTGAAGAAAGTCTTTGGAAGATCATAGAAAATGTAGACTTTTCTAGAATAGGGACAAAAGTGCAAATAAATTAGGGACTTGTAAGTAATTTTTATTTACACTTAAGCCCCTAAGTAGTAGTATAAGTAGGGGGGGCTCTCATTTTTAAACCAACCAAGAAAAGTTGTAAGCATTCTCCAAGCATAATACAAAAGCCTTCTTCCAAAGATCTCTTGTTCTTTATAAGTTCTTTCTCAATCATTCTTTTAGTAATCTAAGTCTTAAAAGCTTCCTTGATCTTACAAGACCTTGAAAGATTAGTGATTAAGTTGTCGAGGGCCACACAAAACTTTGGCGAATACTCTAAGTCTATGACAAAGTGGTATTAGAGCGAGGTTTTATACTAAAGGAATGACTACCGAAGGGGACGTAAACGGCACTAGTTCCACCAACGTCCATATGGATGGTGGTAACAAGAACCAAAAGGGGAAGAAACATCAAAAGGGTAATGAGGAGGTTCTGCCCGAACCCACACCTAGCAAGGCGCTAACATCTCATCCATCCTCCACGACCGAAGTAAGTGACAATGAATTGAGAGAAGATGCCATAGACGTCAACACTGGAGAAGAATGGGTCGCAAGTGTGGAAGTGGCGAGACAAGCCATCGAGAGCTTAGGTCGGCACATGAACGTGGCAGATGGCAAGTTCAAGACCCTTGAGGAGACCGAGAACATCCGTAAAGAGTTGGAAGGTCGCTAGCGGCCGAGTTTGAGATGAAGGAGTCCATAACTTCCTTAGAGTGTCGGCTTGTGGATGTGGTTAACGCGATGGAGACCATCACTTCCTTGGAGTGTCAGGTTACGGAAGCGCTTAGCTTGATCAATACCCTGAAGGGCAAAGTGAAAGCACTCAAGGAAGGCATGGAAGTTGGAATATCGTCGTTGTTCGACCGAGATAGGGAGGATAAAGTTGAGTCTCCCAAGCCACCTATGTTCAAAGGCGTCCGTGACGTACAAGAGATGGAGAATTTCCTATGGCATTTGCAAAATTACTTTAAGTGTAACAGGCTGAAGAGAGACGAAAGTGGGATTAACATGACTGTGTTGTATCTTTTGGAGATGTCCATGCTATGGTGGAGGTGAAAAGAGTCGAAAATAGGGAAGGGGCGTTGCACCATCAACCTTGGGAGCAATTCAAAGATGAGTTCAAGAAGGCATTCTTCCCTAACAACGTTATCTATGAGGCAAAGTGCAAGTTTAGGGAACTGAAGCAAACGGGCAACATACGCACATATGTGCAAGAGTTCACCACCCTTACGCTTGAGATTCTCAATCTCACGGGTGAAAATATGTTGTTCCACTTCATGGATAGGATGCAGAGTTGGGCCACGATGGAGTTGGAACGCTGAAAGGTCAAGACAATTGATCAAGCCATTACGCAGGCCGAAGCTTTGACAGACTTCAGGAACAAGAAGCCCGACATAGCCAAAGGAGATGAGATGAGAGATAGTCATGACAACGGAGGGGGAGATCGTGGCAAAGGCAAGAAGCAACGACCACATCCTAAGAATCATGATACCTATAAGTCTTATGGCAAAAAGTCTGGATGTCATGGCAACACAGAAAGAAAGACAGAGGTTACCAAAATAGGTGGTTGCTACATATATAGTGGGCCGCATAGCTAAGCAAGGTGCCCCGAGCTGAAGAGACTTGGTGCTATCCTACGAGAGCGAAAAGAGAAGGAAGCACATGAGCAAGAACAAGGCGCAGATACGACAAAGTTGGGATTAATAACACTATGCGGATCTATCACCAAGAAATAAGAGAAGCCGAAAGTATGCGGCGTGATGTATGTTGATATCACGATCAATGGAAGACCCTCTCATGCTATGGTCGACACAGGTGAAGAGGTTAATATCATGACCAATATGGCAGCGATAAGGTTAGGGATGACTTATAGTCCAAATAATGCCCAACTTAGGACGGTCAATGCACCATCGACTCTCGTGAGTGGATTCGCGCATGGAGTAAGCATCACGCTAGGCGAATGGCTAGGTAAAACCAACTTCACTGTCGCTCTTTTGCTCTTTGATATAATTCTGGGGTTGGAGTTCTTCAAGTCGTATCACACAGTGATCGATCCTTACCTCCAATGACTTCTGGTCATGGAGAAAGGAGGAACATGCATGGTTCCCATAGGTAAGGCACCAAATACGAAAGGACAAGTAAGACTAACGGCAATTCAACTCAAGAACAATCCCAAGAAGAAGAAGCCGACAGTTGTAGCCACCATTAAAAGTTTGAAGAAAGAGAATGGTGCTAAGAAGTCCTTTCCAAAGTGCATGAAAAAGGTTCCAAAAGGGAACAATGTTGTGAACCATAGAAGCCGCCGAGACGCTTGCCACCCAAGATGGAGGTAGATCGTGAGGTGGAGATAAAAGAGGTAAAGAAGCAATTGAAGGAGTTGTGTGAGGAAATTGATTGAGTCAATGGACTATTGGTTGCGTGTAAGAAAAGACAAGACTCGGTCGCTGATAAAGTAACGATGCAACGCGGTCGTCACATAATTAGGTGGGGAAGAGTGTCACGTCTCGCCACATCCTTGTTAAATTTTGCATCCGAATAGAGGCAGAAGGGTCTAGAGTTGTGGAGAGGTTTTTGGAAAAATATAGAACCTTCTAGATTAATCAAGAAGGCTAGAGAATTCCTTAGAATTCTCTAGAATAATTTAGACCTTTGAAGAAAGTATTTAAAAGATCCTAGAAAATGTAGACTTTTCTAGAATAGGGACCAAAGTCTAAATAACTTAGGGACTTGTAAGTAATTTTTATTTACAACTAAGCCCCTAGGTAGTAGTATAAATAGGGGGCTGTCATTTGTAAACCAACTAAAAAAAGTCCTGTCTCAATCATTCTCTTAGAGATCTAAGTATTAAAGGCTTCCTTGAGCTTACAAGACCTTGAAATATTAGTGAGTAAGTTGTCGAGGGCCACATGGAAGTTTTGAAAATATTCTAAATATGTGACACTAGGCCCCAAAAGGTAAGAGGTGGAAATTCAGCTAGTAAGAAACCTACTTGTACCAAATGTGGTAAGAAGCTTATTGATGAATGTCTAGTTGGAATGGCTAAATATTTTAGTTTTGGAAAGAGTGGCCATAAGGTGAAGATTTTTCTATGGTAAGGGGTCCAGGAAAAGGGAGTAACCAAGATCAACCAAGTAGTCCTAGTTCCGATGCTCCTAAGAAGAACCATTTCTATGCTGTCAGCTCTAGGGGTGATCAAGAGGATTTTCCCGATGTTGTCACTGGTATGTTACAAATATTTTTTGTTAATGTCTATTCTTTACTAGATCTTGATGCCACCTTATATTTTGTTACTCCCTTAGTGGCCATGAAGTTTAATGTGTTACCCGATGTATTAATTAAACCTTGTTTGGTTACTACCCCGGTGGGTGACTCTGTTATTGCTAAAAAAGTTTTTAGGAGTTGTCCTGTATCATTGTTCAATAGAGTTACCATGGTTAATTTGGTAGAACTTGATATGTTTGATTTTGATGTCATATTGGGGATGGAATGGTTGCATTCTTGTTTTGCTTCTATTGATTGTAGAAAAAGGGTATTTAAGTTTCAATTTACTAATGAACCCATCTTAGAATGGAAAAGGGGAAACTCAATCCCTAGAGGTCAAATCATTTCATGTCTAAAAGTTTGTAAGATTATTTCTAAGGTATGACTCTACCATATTGTGAAGGTTAAGAACCTTGGCTCTGAAGCTCCTCTTTTAGAGTCGGTACCCGTACTGAAGAATTTTTGGAAGTCTTTTCTGATGACTTGCCCGGAATTCTTATCGAATGGGAAATATACTTTGACATAGAATTGTTGCCAAATACAAATCCTATTTCAATCCCTCCTTACCAGATGGCTTCGGTCGAGTTGAAGGAACTAAAGATTCAAATCAAAGATTTACTAAACAAAGGTTTCACACAACCAAGTATTTCTCCATGGGGCGCTCCGGTGTTGTTTGTGAAAAAAAAGGATGGGTTTCTTAGGATGTGCATTGATTACTGTCAACAAAATAAGGTGAACATAAAGAACAAGTATCCTCTCCCTAGTATTGACGATTTCTTTGACAAACTACAAGGAGCGAGCTACTTTTCAAAACTTAATTTGAGGTCAGGATATCTTAACTTATGGTGAGAGGTGAAGATAAACCTAAGATGACTTTCTGAACTAGGTATGGTCATTATGAGTTCCTAGTCATTCCTTTTGGTTTGCAAATGCCCCGACGACTTTTATGGACCTTATGAATGGAGTGTTTTTGAATTACCTTGACTCTTTTGTAATTGTCTTTATCGATGATATCTTGGTATATTCTAAGAGTTAGGATGAGCATATGAACCATTTGAGGATAGTATTTCAAGTCCTCAAGGAACATCAAATCTTTGCTAAATTTAGTAAATGTGAGTTTTGGTTGAGATTGATTGTTTTCCTTGGTCACCTTCAAGTGAGGGTATCGAGGTCGATCCAGAAAAAACATAGGCGGTTAAGAATTGGCCTAGATCATTGACTCCAACCGATATTCAAAGTTTCTTTGGTTTAACTGGGTATTATATGATATTTGTTGACGGGTTTGCGTCCATTACTTCTCCTTTGACAACCTTAACTCAAAAGAAAGTTAAGTTTGAGTGGTCAAAAACTTGTGAAAGAAGTTTCCAAGAGTTGAAAGGTTTGCTAACCTCCACTCTGGTGTTGGCTTCAGCGGAGGGTACCAAAGCGTTTGTAGTGTATTATGATGTTTTAAGAGAAGATTGGGTTGTGTCCTCATGCAACATGATAAGGTGATAGCATACGCCTCTAGATAACTCAATGTGAATTAGAATAACTATCCAACTCATGATCTTGAACTAGCGGTTGTAGTGTGTGCGTTGAAAATATGGGGGAATCATCTTTATGGGGTACTTGTGGATGTGTTTACGGACCACAAAAGCCTTCAATGTGTTCATTCAAAAGGAGTTGAATCTTCGATAAATAATGTGGTTGGAACTTTTGAAGGATTATGACATGAGTGTTCTCTACCACCTCGAAAAGGCTAATGTAGTTGCGGATGCTCTAAGTCGAATGTCAATGGGTAGTGTAGCCCATGTTCCTGATGATAAGAAAAATTCAGTAAAAGAGGTATGTAGATTGGCTCAGTTGGGTGTACGATTGGAATATTCTCCAAGAGGAGGTTCTATGGTTCATCATAATTCTGAATCATCTTTAGTGGTGGAGGCTAAGTCTAAGCTAAACCTTGATCCTCTGTTTATGGAGTTTAAGGTATTGATTCTTAGCAAATCCAATGAATCATTCTCCTGGGGGGGGGGAATGGGGTATTTAGGTACCAAGGTAGATTGTATATACCGGATGTGGATGGTCTAAGGGGACAATTTTTTGAAGAAGATCATGGAACCTGATATCCCATTCATCCGGGTGCCACCAAATATATTGGATTTTAATAGGTCTATTGGTGGGACGGTTTGGAAAGTGATGTAACGGAGTTCTTGGCTAAGTGTCATAATTGTCAACAAGTTAAAGCTAAACATCAAACATCGGGAGGGTTAACTCAAGTTATTGATGTATCTACTTGGAAGTGGGAAGATATAAATATGGATTTCGTAGTGGGTTTGCCTCGAACACAGAGGCAAAATATCTCAATATGGGTAATTGTTGATAGATTGACGAAATCTGCCCACTTTATCCCAGTCAAATCTACTTATTCGGCGGGAGAATATGCTAGGTTGTACCTTAATGAGATGGTGAAATTGCATGGGATCCCTTTGTCCATTATCTCGGATCGAGGTGCCAATTTACTTCTTGTTTTTGGAGGTCTTTCCAAAAAGGGCTAGGTACTCAAGTGAAACTTAGCATCGATTTTCATCCTCAAACAGATGGACAAGCGGAGCATACCATCCAAACCCTAGAAGATATGTTAAGGGCTTGTGTCATTGACTTCAAGGGTAATTGAGACAATCACCTACCATTGATAGAATTCTTCTACAATAATAACTATCGTTCGAGTATATCTATGGAACCATTTGAAGCACTCTATGGTAGGAGATGTATGTCTCTAGTTGGGTAGTTTGAGGTAGGTGAGTCTTCACTCCTTGGTCCCGAGATAGTCTTTAAGGCCATGGAAAAAGTTTGGATTATGGGGGATAGGTTACAAACATCTATAGTCGGCAAAAATCTTATGCCGACAATAGAAGAAGAGACCTTGAATTTGAAGTAGGTGATTGGGTCTAGTGGAAGATTTCACCCGTGAAAAGGGTGATCAGATTTGGTAAGAAGGGAAACCTTAGTCCCCGGTATGTCGGCCATTATGAGATTTTGAGACGGGTCGGAAAAATTGCTCATGGGTTGAAATTACCAAGTGAATTAGCCCCGGTTCATCCCGTGTTTCATGTCTCTACGCTCAATAAATGTATAGGCGACCCGATATCCATTCTCCCGATTAAAGGGTTAAGGATGAATGAGAACCTTTATTATGAAGAGGTTTTTGTTGAAATCCTAGATTTTCAAGTAAAAAATTTGGGGAATAAAGAGGTTGCCTCCGTAAAAAGTCCTATGGAGAAACCATCTAGTTGAGGGTGCATTATCGGAGGCCGAGGCCGACATGAAGTCCCATTACCCTCATCTATTTCCTCTTACTCCTAGTCAAAGTTGAGGTTAGTAGTTCTTCTTAAAATAAAAAATTATGAATAATGATTAAACTTGCCTTATTTTTACAAGTATGTGCATATTTTTGTAAAGGTCCATGCAAAAAATTGAGTTTACCAAAAATGCTCTCATGTTGATCTTGCGCTTATATGTTATGTATATATTTGATTTCATGAGGGTTGTAGTGAGCATTTTTAATGTTGCTTGAAAGGAAAAATTGCATGGTAACTCTTTATATTCATGTGAGCTCATGTTGAAATTGAGAACGAAGTTCCTCATTATGTGATATGTAATGTTGAGCTTTTATATATGGAAAATTTTGAATTGAGTTGCTATGTGTAATGCCATGATTATGTGATTGAATGTAGTTGATTGCTCCTATGATTTGTGACTCATGATGATTTTATGTTGTTGTTGTTGTTGGTTGGGCTGCTATTATTGCGTCTCTTTCTCTCCCTATAAAAGGATTTAGGTGTCATTAGGGGAGGAATGTTCCTAAGGGGGGATAACAAAACACTCTAGAAGTTCCATGACTTAGTCTAGATCCATAATTGATGAATTATGTCTTAGAACAGTGTTTCTAAACTTAAACAAATTAAATGACCGTGATTAAGAAGTATTAGAACTAAAATGTCAAGGGACGACCACGACGTCCAGAGATTTGTGAAAATAAGCTAGTGTGCCTTGGTGTATTTCAAGGGGTTCAAAAAGTCGGATTTCAGTAAAATTGTGAAAAAAAGTTTGGAGTAATTATTTGAGTATATTTATGGTCGAAACCTCCGGGTACGACTTCCGAAGGACCACCCAAAGGGTCCTTGAGGAGGACCCACCATTTGACCCTCAAAACTGTCAAATGGCAGTGTGCCATCGACAAAGAAAACGATGAGACGTCGATGGTGCTCATTGGTAGAAACTTAAAATCCTCCCAAAATGGTCCCAAAATTAAGTCTCTGACCAAAACCATGGATGACTAGTACGGTCTGTTGTTTGGTCTACGCCTTGTTGACAGGGTCTTGTCGATTGAGACCCCTCTTCACTGCCAAGTTTTAGTTTTGTTAGGGGTAATAAAATAAATTTTTAGGTAAATAATTAATGGTTAGGTACAGTTTTAATTAGTTAGTTTAGGACTATATAATCCCCCTAAGTCATTAAACTAACCTCACACCTCATAATTTTCCAAACCCAAATCACTCTCACTTCTCTCTACTTTCTCTCACTACCCTAAAACCCCCATTGAACAAGAAAAACAAGTTCATTCTAGGGCTTCAAGATCAAGTAGTTTTTCTCCAATTCTTTAATAATTAATAAGGTATGGAAGATTTAACCCTTGGGACTCCTTTTCCCAAAAGAATCTTCAAAGATGTCTGAAATTATATTTTTCATCCAATTTCGTGGGTTATATTTCAAATTGGTTTAATGTTGTATTGTATTTATTTATATTTATAGATTATTATTTTTTAATGGTGGATTGTTGTAATTCCTTTTACCCAGTTTCTCTAAAAGATCCATGAATGACCCTTTTCCTAACCCTAACTATGAATTAGGTTAATAAATGATTATGGATGTTGGAATTGGTATGCTATTGCTTAATTTACTATTATATGATGATGGTGATTGGATTATTGTATGAATGTGGTGAAATTGAGGGTGATATAATGAAGGAGATTCTTGGAAGCCATTGGTAAGAATTTTATGATCATAGGTACTCTATTTCAATTATGTTGGCATATTCTTGAACATGATGTTCAATTGAAGTATAATTCTGTGAATAGATTAGGAAGATGATGATATAATGACTATGGTGGAATGTTATGTATATGTTGACTTTTTGATCTTGATAGGGGTATGATCATGCAAGGTTGAAAGTGATTCTCTTGTGTGCCTTATTATGATGTGAAGATCTTAATAAATGAAGGGTTGTGATGAAAGGAGATTCTCATTTTATAGATAAAGATCTATGATCATGATTATAAAGCAGTTAGTCCCTAAACCTATATTTTAAACTAATTTAAAGGATGACTTAAAGACATTTCAATAAGAGACTTTAGCTTAGTATCGAGCAAACTACATATGTGAGGTGTCCCTTCCTAATGAGAGAAGGTAGGTTCATAATGGTTCTCATGAGATGAAGACTACAATGAAAAGGTGCATAAAAGAGTTTCTAGTAAATATCCTAGTTCATTAATTATGTTCCCCCATAGGAAGACTAACTAGTGGATCCACCTAGAATGTTACGTTCATGTATGTCTCTACCTTGGAAAGTAGAGCACCTTTTTTCGGTGTAGAGTTTTTATGAAACCGGATTCCATGTTTAGCTCACACGATCATTTGCGGGTTAAGGAGATTGTTCTTGAAAATAAAATGAATGAAAATAATAAAGAAGTACACTAACTAGGGTGACTTAAGGGGTTCTACTTAGTGTAGGTAAGGGTATGGGACTTTACCTATGCTATGCACAAGTTTACCTTTAGAGGAGTCCTAAGAGGATGTTCTTTTTCACTTATATTATAAATTAAATGCATAATGTTGACTTTACATGATGCTGATATTATGTGATGTTAACTTCATTGATGAATATGATATTGGTATAAGTTGTTATGATTTATGATGACTATACATGATATGATTTTATATGAGGTTAAAACATCACTTATTGTCTCTTTACTAGTTGACTTGGTTTGTGTGGGGTTATCGGGCTTCAGATGAGCATTGAACTAGTTGGCTTGGATTGGGATTGTAGGAAGGGTCTTGTATGCTTTGATGATATGAACTCTAAGATATGAAATGTTGCTTATGTTTATATTATGATGTTATTATTGTGTATAAGTATGACTATGATTTAATATTTGTATGATCGTGGACTCGTTTACGCTCTTGTGATAAAGGCTTTCCAAGTGACTTACCATGTTTTCGAATAAAATGTCCCTTTATGCATGATTTCAATTGCTTTACTTGCATATTTTCCATACTTAGTACATGTAGGTTGTACTAATCCATATTCTCTCTATTTCTACAATTATGTAGGTTCGGTCCATTGAAGAGTTCAAGGCATTTTCAAGGAAGACTTGTATTTATTCCCAAGTTGTTCGTGAGTCCTCAAGTCTAAGGATGATGCCACTTTTCTAGCTTTATTAGTATTGAATATGTCTATCACAATTGTTCTTTCCTTATCTTTTAGACTTTTTTGTAAGTCCTATATGAGACATATTGTAATAGTGTTAGGGCTATGCCCAAATATTGTACTTCTTTGATAGATGGTTATATGTGAGACAATATTAGACTACTTTAATGAATTGATGATGTTGTTAAATGAGAAGTCCAAGTAAACTTCACATTCGAATAAAAAAGAAGTTTGAGTATACTTCATATGTAAAGTTTTTAATTTTCTGCTTTTTTCTCTACCTATGATATGCAATGATGTATGCTAAGGTCCATTCTAAGGCCTCTTCGAGGAGGAAGACGCTGATTACGTCTAGGGGGTGCTCCGTGGTCGTGACATATGCAAAATAAGCTTTGTATTTCATTTTGTGCCACTGTAGTGGGGCTGTTGTAGTGGGATGATGATCGATGTGGCAGACGAGACGAGACTTAAAATCATAGATTTTTGGGGAGGGCTAACTCTTTTAATAATGCAGCTGTAAAGGGACTGCAGGCCGCTGTGGCGCCACAACTAAAAAGGGATGAGTGTCGCTGTAACGGGACAAGCGTGAATTAGGTCATTAACAAAACCCCAAAATGACCTTATTTGACAATTTTTGTCTTTTAGAGCTAAGGAATGACCCCAAGAGACTCTGACTCATTTTCCATCAATTTTAAGACTAAACGAAAGCTTTTAACTCCCCGAATCCTTTTATCGATCCGTAGAACATGATAGAATGGGTCAATATTGATGGAGAAGGATTGGAAATAACCATAACCTAGATACTAGAGATCTTGGGTAGGATCAACGGTTGTGAGAATTGTTTGTAATTCGAGTAATTAGTAATTTTTTATTAATTTACATTTGTTATTAATTGTTTATAGACCAAGAACAAGTGGAACGAATCCGGAAAGGGAAGAATCAAGTTTCTTACGGTTCTAAGCTTATTTCAGATAAAGAATAGTTGTGATTTTATGATTGTGTGATGTATGTATGTTTTTGCTTCATTGTGATACTTGTATGTTTATGAATATTGCCATATTGATCACACTTGTTATAAATGAGATAGATGAATAAGGTAGCCATAAAATCATGATGTAAATGTATGATCTTGATGAGATACTTGTTATTGTGATTGTAGTGTGTGAATGGTGATTCGATTGCCATGTTCGGCAAACTAACTAGGATTGGTTTCTATGTTCTAGCATAACTTTTGATTTGGTTGCCATGTTCCCGCATAACATGGGATCGGATTTCCATGTTCCGGCAAGCTAACTATTTGGCTTGGGTTCCGTGAGAGAACAAATGATATGCTGATAAATGTGATATTTATTATTGAATTTTCATGTTGATAATGTGTATATATATATATATATATATATATATATATATATATATATATATGTATATGAATGTGATTATAATTTTTTTTTGACTTACTTATGTTGCACTAGTGGGATAGTCGTGTGATATTTGTACGGTGGTTGTGTGTTGATTCTGCAGTTGCTTTTATTTTTGTTATTTATTGGGCATCTTTAAGCGTCTATTGACAAACTTCAGTTAGGACAGTAGAGATTATCACATCGATTTCAAGGGTGAGCCAAATCTTTTGAGATGCCATGAAGTTCTCTTTCGTATAAGTCCATCATTATGTACTTAGATTAGTTCAATAGTTGGGGTTGTGACCCTTCCTAT
Source organism: Solanum lycopersicum (assembly GCF_036512215.1). Lineage (NCBI taxonomy): Eukaryota > Viridiplantae > Streptophyta > Magnoliopsida > Solanales > Solanaceae > Solanum > Solanum lycopersicum. Next base: position 30,047,679 of record NC_090811.1, read on the forward strand.
TTAGACTTGTTATTTCATAGTGGTTTTGATAATTTGACTTTCAGATTCTAGGTTTATATTTAGCAATCGTTTAATTAGTTCTTTAGATTCCTTTGTAAGGTTTACAAAAACCTCTTACTTAGTTATTTGACTTGTTTCTATAATTTAAATGCCTTAGATTTAGATTATTTGCCTTAGTTGGATGGTAGTAGTGGTTATCCCACCAGAGAGTTAGTATGGGTGCCAATCGCGATGGTTGGGTCATGAAAAAGTTGGTATCACACCTAAGTTCATTGATCTCGATGTACTGAAATGAGTCTAATAGAGTCTCACAAAATGGTAAAGGAATGCCTTTAGTTTTCTTCGAGAGGCTATAGGACTTAGGGAAATCTCTATATTTTTCTTGTCTTCTTTGTGCTATAACTTGATTCCAACTGGTATCTTTTGTTCGAATCGGTATTTAACCTCCTTCGCTCTTTTTTTAGCAGATGGTTAACACAAGATTCAACGGTGTTTGTGTTGCAGCTCCCGTAATTCTCCGGTTGAGAAACCTGCAGCGAGAGGTAGCGGTTGAGGCAGGGGTAGAAGAAGAGTTAGAGGTAGAGTTCATGGGAGAGTAGCACCCAGGTATATGAGATACTCATTAAGAATGTGTTGGTTAATAAGAAACCTTCTGCAAAACATGAAGATATGGAGGAAAATGAGGAATTTGAAGATGTTGAGTGATTGTTCAAGAGGGGGGACGGGCATCGGCTGGAAATGTTTGTTCCTCTTTCTGACCCAGTGTTATCTAAACAAATCATGTCGTTCTTGAAGGGGTTGGATGGTAAGGAAATATTTTCATCTTCTCAAGCTCCCTCTAATCCCGTGTTACGGCACTGTGCCCAAGTTAGGTGAAATTGAAGGTAATGATGCTTTCTTCCATCCTTTGTTGGGTTCGAAAATGACATGGAATGAGCATGAAATGTTGACTAAGTTTTTGAAGCTTAAGACACCGGTACTTCTTGGTTCTGAGACTAAAGATGCTTATGAGTTCATCTTAAACTGTTACGAGAGGTTGTATAAATAAAGTTTTGTTCACCAGCATGGGTTGAGTTCGTGTCCTGCAAACTTCAAAGTGAGGCGAAGCAATGGTTGAGGTCTTATATGGAATTCATATACCCTACTTTACCTCAAATTACATGCACCCAATTGCATGCTTAGGTCTAAAAGAAATATGTGCCTAGAACCTTAAGAGATAGCAAGAAGGATGAGTCCATGGCCTTAGAGCAAGGTGGTATATATGTGGTTGCTTATTAGGCAAAGTTCAATTCTTTACCTAGATATTGTATGCAACTGATCACCACAAAGGAGGACAGAATCCGATTGTTTATTTAAGGCTTGAATTCTGAGTTGCAAGTGTCATCTATTCATATGACTTCTACATGAAAGAGCATTAACAAGGTGACAGATTATGTCGGTGGTGGGGGTGAGGCGAGACGATCAGGCTAAGGCGTTGGCTAACAAAGATAAGAATTTAGTAATTTTCAAGGTTCTTATGCTAGGGGTTCCAGAAGGTCATCGCTTGTGGACAAACAAATTCAGTCCTCTATGCTTGCATTAACAGGTAATTATTCGGGAACTCTATCTTATAATTTTAAGGATAGTTAGAGTGTTGTGCCTACGACGAGTAGTAGACCATCTTGTGATAATATTTTCTATAACTGTGGAGAACTTTTATATAAGAGGAAAGATTGTCCCTATTCACTTGTGTTAGACTCTGCACAATAGCATTCCAGAGTAGTGGTACCCGCGGGAAATGGTAATAATGGTCAAGGAAATCCATATGGTGGGCGAGGAAGTAATCAGAAAGGTCGTGGAGGTAGAAGAAATGGTAATGCTACTTCGCGCATAGGTAATGTGCAGCCATACAAGAAAGTAACTCGTCAAGATGATAGGGCTCAATGTGATGCTTTTTTGGGCAAGATTGAGACAGAGACATCTAACGCGATGATCACATGTACTATTCTTATTTGTGGCTAAATGGCTAATGTGTTGTTTGATCTTAGTTCCACTTCCTCTTATGTATTTTTTGAGTTTTGCATCGAAGTTTGATATGATTTTTGATGTACTTGATGTCTCTATCCATGTTTTTACCACAGTTGGAGAGTTAGTCATAATCACCCATGTCTATCGTGTGTGTCCTATTTTGCTTATGCGTTTTCAGACTTGGGATGATTTGGTGATTTTGGATATGGATGATTTTGATATTATCTTAGGCATGACTTGGTTGTCTCCCTATTATGTTGTACTTTACTGTAATACTAAGTCTGTGAATCTAGAAATTTCGAGAAGGGAATGATTAGAGTGGGAACGGTTGTACAAGCCAAATCAAGCTAAGCTTATATCCTTAATTTGGGCTAGTAAATTGTAGAGCAGGGTTGTTTGAATTATTTTGCTCATGTGAGGGATGTTGAGGTTGAGTCTCCATATATTGAGTCTATCTTGATGGTTCTGAATTTAGCGAAGTATTTCCTAATAACTTGTCTAGTATGCCTCCGGATAGAGATATAGATTTTTGTATTGACTTAGAGACCGGTACCTATACTATTTCCATCCCTAAAGCTTAAGGCTCAAATCCTAGAGCTCCTCAATTAGAGATTTATTCATCATAGTTTTTCCTCATGGGGTGCCCCTATGTTGTTTGTTAAGAAAAGAACGGTAGTATTATAATGTTTATAGATTACCAGTAGTTGAATAGGATCACTATTTGGAAAAAGTATCCCTTGCCTGGAACAGATGATCTCTTTGACCAATTGCAAGGGGCTGCAGTATTCTCCAAGATTGATCTAAGATATGAGTACCATCAATTGAAAATTAGGCGTGAGTATATACCCAAGATAGCGTTTGGGACTCGTTATGGGCATTACAAATTTTTTGGGTATGTCTTTTGGGTTGACCAACACGCCTGCAGCTTTCATGAGTTTAATGAATAAGGTATTCAAGACATTTCTTGATTCCTGTGTGAGAGTCTTCATAGATGACATCTTGGTCTATACAAAAAGCGAAGAAGAGCATGCCAAAAATCTTCGAACTATTATGGGCATTCTTGGGAAGTAAAAGTTTATATTCTAAATTTTCCAAGTGTGAATTTTGCTTGAAATCGGTTGCATTATTAGGGGCATGTAGTTTCAAAAGAGGGGGTAATGGTAGATCCTCAAAAGATTGAAGCGGTTAAAAATTGGTTTTGGACTAGCCCTATGATGGAAGTTAGGAGCTTTATGGGGCTCGCTAGCTACTACAGACGAATTGGGAAGAATTTTACTTCTATTGCCACCCATTTTACTAATTTTACTAAGAAAGATATACCATTTGAATGCACCAGAAAATGTAAAGACAGATTTTAAAAGCTCAAGACTCTCTTGACTACCGCACCTATACTAGTATTACCGGTGGAAGGTAAGGATTTTATAGCTAATTATTATGCTTCTCATTCAGGGTTAGGCGCTGTGTTAATGCAAGAATAATAATGTGATAGCCTATGCATCGTGCCAATTTAAGGTACATGAGAGAAATTATCCAACTCAAGATTTGGAGTTGGCAGCGGTAATATTTGCTCTTAATATTTAGCATCATTATCATTATGTCGTTAAGTATGAAGTGTTTATCGATCATCGTAGGCTGCATCATGTATTCACTCAAAAGGATTTGAATTTTAGACAACAAAGATGTTTAAAGTTACTCAAGGATTATGATGTGACCAGTCAATATTATTCGGGCAAGGCTAATGCGACGACAAACACTTTAAGTAGAAAAGTGGTAAGTATGGGTAACTTAGCTTACTTGAGTGTAACCAAGTGACCTTTGTCCAAGTAATTTCAAACCTTAGGGGCAAAGTTCATGCAGTTGGGCATCTTCGAAATAGCTTGTATGCTAGCAAGCATTGAAGCTAAGGACACATTAAGGAGATCAAGGCCAAACAATTTGAGGATAAAAAATTGAAAGAAATCAAGGATAAGATGGTGGATGGTAAGGAAGAGGATACCACTCTTGATGCAGAGGTTGCACTTAGGGCGAAAGGAAGGATTTGTGTTCCTTGAGTTGATGGCTTGATGAAAAATTATTGGCAGAGTCTCATGGTTCACGATATTCTGTTCATCCGGATGTGACCCAGGTGTATAGAAATCTAAAACAAATTTATTAGTGGCCGGACATGAAGAAAAACTAACGTATTTTGTGGCGAAGTGTAAAAGTTTCCAACAAGTGAAGTATGAACATCAAAGGCCTATGGGTTTACTTCAAATAATGTCAATATCGGAATGGAAGTGGAAAAGAATAGCCATGGATTTTGTGGTTGGTCTTCCCAAAACCTTGGGGAAGTTTGATTTTATTTGGGTCGTGGTTGATAGATTGGCTAAATCAACCTACTTTATTCTAGTAAGAATAGATTATAATGTTGAACAATTAGAGACGACCTATGTGAAGAAGATAGTGAGACTCCACGGTGTGCCCCTTTCTATCATCTTAGATCGGGGTACCCTTTTCACTTCCAAGTTTTGAAGGAAATGTCATGATGAATTGGGCACACAACTCACTGTGAGTACAACCTTTCATCCACATACATATGGACAATCTGAGAGGACTATACAAGTATTGGAATACATGCTAAGAGCATTTGTTATTATTTTTGAAGGGCATCGGGATAAGTTCTTACCTTTGTGCGAGTTTTTCAATAACATTAACTATCACTCCAGCATTGATATGGCACTATTTGAGGCAGTATATGGGAGGGGATGTACATCACCTTAAGTTATTTCAGTCTAGGGATATGAAACCTCATGGGGTTAACTTAGTGAAAGATTCTCAAGATAAGGTGAAGAGCATTCAAGCTAAACTTCTAGCCGCTCCAAGTAGACAAAAAGAAGTATGCATCATAAGGTGAGAGACATGGATTTCCAGATGGGAGAAATGTTCTTTTCAAGGTATCAAACACGAAGGGGGTGGCGAGATATGGTAAGAGGGGCAAGCTAAGCTCTAGGTACATTAGTCCCTTTGAGGTTCTTAAATGTGTAGGGCCGGTAGCGTATAGATTGGATCTACCCCCTGAATCTATCTAGTGTACATTATGTATTTGATGTGTCTATGTTGACGAGGTATCATGGTGCCGAAGAGTTAGTGTGGGTGTCAATCACGACAGTTTGGGTCATGACAACATTATATAGCACATCATTGGTTCTCTCACAGAACCCAAATCCAAAAAGTTAGCTTGCCTACATGGAAATCCGATCTCATACTTATGTTGGAACGTGGAGATCCGATCGAATATTGTACTGGAACGTGGAAACCCAATCCAATATTATGCTGAAATGTGGCAACCGATCGTAGTTAGCTTGTCGGAATGTGGAAATCCGATCCCCATTCACACACCAAAATCACGATGACATGTATATCGTCAAGATCATACATTTACATCAAGATTTCATAGCTACATCCTTCATCTATCTCATCTACAACAAATGTGATCAATATTTCAACATTCATACACATACAAGTATAACAATGAAGCAAGAACATGCATACATCACACAGTCATGAATTCACAACCGTCACCTATGAATTACTCCTCAATCCCTATCACGTATAAAATAGTGAACCATACTCAGCCCTAGTTTATTATTAGGATTTCTTGTTAGGGATTAATCACGATTCATCATAATTTCTCAATGTCATCACTCAACTATTGGATGTGGCGAACATTTATAATTCTGGTTCTACTCTTGATTCCATGTCCTCATTCTTGATCTAATTCTATCCATGATAACAATTCTAGTTTTTTCTAACAACTCCTCAATTCCTCCTCACATGGTAAGAACCCACATACTTAGAATTCAAGGGCTATTCATGTAATTTACCCGGTGTATGAAGGTCTACACAACCCTACCATTGATTAACATGTATCACGTAGTAAACACATATTCAAAACTACGAAATTCATAAAAACCTAGCCTACTTGGACGCCAAGCAATTGCATTGGATTTTGACTTTGTTCCCAACTTTTCTAGGTTCAAAACAGTAAATTTGATCAAGAATTGAAAGATTCTACCATTCTAATGCGAGAAACTCCTTCTCCTTCTTTCCCCATATTAAAGAAGCTTATTAAGGTTTGTAGGGTAATTTATGACTTTTCTAGGTATTTTAGGAAGATGGAGAAAATAGATTTTCCTGTAATTACATTATGTCTCGCCAATCCTCTGTAGTGGAAGCTTACCCCGCTGCAGCACCGTCATGCCAGCGACATCTAGCTCGATGTAGCAGGACATTGGTCCATATTTTTCGCAGATTTTGTCCTTCCTAAATAACGACGGTTCGGGTCATTACATATTTACTGTTCAACAACACCTCTAAGTATGGTGTTTTCATGCGGCAACAGTGCATCATGATCTCCAAATCATTGCCCATGTTTCAATCCGTTTTTTTATGTACTCTCGAGTTCATTGCTCCCACAAAAAAAGCCAACTTTTTCCTGAATTGTGTGGATAGAAATCATATCATAGTAAAATGAAGCATTTTAACGTTAAAAAATTGTTAGTACTAATATAAAATATAGAAATGTATCTTTCTTTTTTGGATTCACGTAAGACATATAAAGTGGAACAAATGGAGTATCTTATATGCAAGATTTTAAATCTTATATTTAAAGAAGACTAACTAATTACCTATCAATATTATTAGTTTACACAGAGTTTATAAAATGAAAACTCTTTAATTTTATATGATTGTGTTTTCGTGGCTACCTATTTAAGAAAGAAAGACTTCTACACATAAAAAATGTCCTTAAACATGTGTTTAAATATGTTATAACATTACTATGGCTATATATAACTAAGAACATGCCATTAAGAGTATGTTGAAAAGATTAATGTTTTACTTAATTTATTTTTTAGCATGGAAGGATATGATTGTTTGTAGAACATACTAAAAAGGCGGGAGGGACTAAAATATAATGCAAGTACCTCCGTGAAGGAGCATTTGCAGGGGATTGTCTTTTTCTAGGCCAAATTTGAGGAATGGAGGAACATAACCAGATAAAAAGTAACTTGAAGAGCAAACAAGTTGGATAGCATTCAACTTAACATGAATAGCTTTTTCCATTGCTAACCTTCCAATAGAATGACAAGTAACATATAAATGATCAGCCCCTCCTGACCAATTCCAATAAGAGTAGTTTTTACTTATCTCAACTACATATTCTTTGACAAAATCTTGGATTCCACCAACCCCTACCCTCTTGTCATTTATCATATATTGTATTTGTTAAAGAAAATGGAAGATAAAAAAGATCTTTTGTGATGAAATGACTTACAAAAAGGGATTTCTTTTAATAACTCTCACTTGCGTAGTTCCCTGATGGCTTATCATCAGTTGTTAATAAAATATTTTCAAAAGACCCATTCTTGTTGTGGGGATATACATATATCTTTAGGCTTCTATTCATTTCCTTGTATTTTTCATGTAGTACATCCTTGCCATGAAAAATCTCCTTCATCTCAACCATTCTTTCTGAAACCCAAAAATAACATGTATGGTTTAATTTATAGTGTATATATATGACCTTTTTCAATTGCGATATATGGACTAATTGTATTACAAAATATACTATTATCCATCGATTCAACAAGTGTGAGGGCCTAAGTTAAAATTTTTAAAGAGATCCTAACTGTTTTTCTAAAATTTTCTAGCTTTTTTATTTTATATGCAAATTCATATTTTTATAATTAACATATTTAAATTTAGTAAAATATTGATAATCAATTTTACTAAAACAAGAATAATATTATATACTTATGAAGTAAGCAAAGCATATCAACACATGCAATTTTTTAATGCAAAAATAGATTATAATTTTAAAATAATAAAATCTAGTGCAAAACTTTCATAAGTTGATATACATAATAATATGGGAAAATGTACGAGTACTCCGTCAACCTATGACCGAAATTTCAAAGATACACTTATACTAAGGTTCTATTACCCTCCTGAACTTATTATATAAATAATTTTGTACCCTTTTTGGCCTACATGACACTAGCTTGAAAAAAAAGAAGTAAACCAACGTTGGACCCACAAGATAGTGCCACGTAGGCAGAAAAGGGATAGAAAATTATTAATAAAATAAGTTCAGGGAGTAATAGAACCTTAGTATAATATAAATGTGTCTTTGAAATTTCGAGCATAGATTAAGATGGTACTTGTGCATTATTCCTAATAATATCAAAATAATATTATATTGCTTTGATATATGTCATGATTGATATTTGTATTGCTTAAAATTTGGAAGAAAACACCAAAAAATTAATTTTGTTCTTTTTATAAGCAAACAACACTGTGATTTTACAGAATACTGAAGATTTGGTCTGATTTCAAAATATGTAAATAGAAAAAAAAGAGAAGAAGGATAGTAGAAGGGCAAAAAAGGATAAGTAAAAATATGGGTCCATACTATTTACTATTAGGATACGAATATGCAAACAAAAGAATAGGTAACAACATTTACAAAAATTGGAATAATTACTTAAAAAAGTACGTAATTTTACATTTGGTACGACTTTACACATTTAAACATAAAAAGTTATTTCATGTACTCCTCAAAATTTTTATTCTCATTCAATAGTGCATAAAATTACCTTTTCTAATATTTTTTTAAAAAACTCTATCCCTCCTAATATATACGAGTTAGTTTGATTTAAAACAATATTTAATAAAAAAGGTACTTTTAAAATTTATAATCTAAAAAATCATTTTATTATAGATAAAATAAACATTTTAAAATTAAATTATTACTAAACATAAAAATGTATCATTTGTTTTACCAATCGAAAGAGAAAATAAATATGGGAGTGAGGATATAACTTTATAATAGAGCCTGCCCTCAGTAGTATTCAGTTACACATCATCATAGTTACTCTAGTAAAAAAAATGTCTATAATTTATTTTTGATCGAGACATGTTATTTTTTTAGTTTTGGGGAGATCTGGCTTCCAAATAATAAAAAATAAACATTGTGCTATTTAGGGTTCAAATTTAAAACTCCTTATTAAATTAACGCCTATTATTATTATTATGCCAAAGACATAATTTTTGTGAAGAATATTCAATTTTAAATATATATATCCTTCAAATATACAATTTGACATATTGACACAATATTATTTTACAACAAAGATTGTTCAGTTTGATAGACTGAGGTAGCTCTTGTTGCCAATCTGTGTTAAGAAAATAAGAAATTACTGGTTGTAATAAATCATTCAGAAACACGAAGTAACTGAGATTTTTAGAATCAGTATATAAGATGAACAGAAATTTATTTGTAAAAAATAATTTAATCTGTAAAACTTACCAGAATGTTGAATACTCTTTTATTTCTCTTTTTAAGAAGAAAATCAAGTCCACTGAATTCACAGTGTCCCCTTAAGGAAATTATTCCCCTCTAGTATCCGAGGTTTGATTTGAATATAACCTCCCAGGGTAAAATGATCTTAATCAGTAGAGTATAGATACCAAAAAACTCTACTGTCAGCGAATCAATCCACAGCAGGAAAGTACACGAAGGAATATATGTTTTTAAGAAGAAGGAAGATCAGAAAATTCGTTAGGAAATATTCTTAATACTGAATGGTATTTATAGGAAAGAAAAACATATTCTGAAAGGTTGCTACCCTTTCAGAATTGACACGACCATTAATGAAAGGTTGCAAACTTTCAAATGGTATTGACTGTTCCTGAAAGTTGCGACCTTTTAGAAAAGTCATGGTGGGAAATTTTGAATATAACGGAATTTAAAACGGGTCACTCGCGCGGATCCGAGTCGGGTCGGGTTAACTAAAAAGTTGAAAACATTTCGGTTAAATTCTGTTATCAACTGATTTATTGAAAATAATTTTTGGCCATTTAAATTAATTAATAAATAATTAAAAATAAATTTTGTCCAAAAAATTATCTCTCGATCGATCATTTGCCAAAGCCAAAGCCAAAGCCGAAGCGAGCGAGCGACGACGACGACGGCGCGAGGGGGGTCCCTCTTTCCAACCCTTTTAACAATTAATAGGAGTGTTTATTTATTTAAACTCTCCTATTTTCATTTGCATTACCGATGAGGGACTATTGCCTTTTTTCAATAAAGCATTAGAGGACTTTTCAAGTTCCCAACCTTTCAAGTTCTAAACTTTTCAAATTCCTCTCCTTCCCTGTATTTCCCATCAATTCTTGCTACATACCCAACAATCCCCCACATTGATGGGGAATAGTTATAACATAGGAATGCATGGACAATTGTGTACTTTACTCGGTCAATCGGTAGATGTGATATCTTTGAACCGTCGAACTTTGGTGTATACCTAGACAACCATATGTCACACAATTAACCCTTTACTGTTTATGATTCTTACGGTTGTGTTCGTTTCAGCCATGAACACCTCCTGGTTTCATGAGTGTATAGAGAATAGGCTTTTGACATAAAATTCTCTTTGAAGCGGCTTCCACTTCACACTCACATAGGTGATTTCTAACCGTGCCATCTCGTAGATACACTATTTGGTCAAATCTACCAAACTTAGCAAATCATTAAAAACTTTAAGCTTTATTACCTCATTAACAAGCCTTAAAGTTTTAACCTTTTCCTGAACATTGTCTTCATCATGAGAATGGATTGAGTTAATTGACAATGTCGAACCATCAGCCACAACTTTGTTTTTCTCCTTGAATCTAGCTCTTGGGATCTCCTGTCTGCTAGATAGAGTTACCGTCATGATGACTTTTCCTAAGCCGTAAACCCATTCCCTTAGATGATCTTTCAACTGCCTCTCTCACTAGGCCTTTCGTTAGTGGATCTGACACATTATCGCTTGACTTTACATAGTCAATTATGATAATTCCACTAGAGAGCAATTGTCTTATGGTGTTATGTCTACGTCGTATATGACGAGACTTACCGTTGTACATAACGCTCCCTGCCCTACCTATTGCTGCTTGACTATCGCAATGTATGCAAATTGGTCCAACAGATTTGGGCCAGAATGGAATATCCTCTAGGAAATTCCGGAGCCATTCCGCTTCTTCACCAGCCTTATCAAAAGCAATGAATTCAGATTCCTTTGTGGAGCGAGCAATACATGTCTGTTTGGAAGATTTCCAAGAGACAGCTCCTCCACCAAGTATGAATACATAACCACTCGTGGATTTTACATCATTTGACCCGGTGATCCAATTTGCATCACTATATCCTTCAATCACAGCAGGATATTTATTATAATGCAAAGCATAATGTTGTGTCCATTTTAGATAACCCAACACACGTTTCATAGCCATCTTGTGAGTTTGATTCGGATTACTAGTGTACCTACTCAGTTTACTAATAGCACATGCTATATCTGGCCGCGTGCAATTCATAATATACATCAAACTTCCCAACACTCTGGCATATTCCGATTGAGAGTCACTTTGACCTTCATTCTTTTTAAATGTACAACTTAAATCAATTGGAGTTTTCACTACATTGAAATTCAAGTAATTGAACTTATCCAATACTTTTTCAATATAATGAGATTGAGATAATGCTAGTCCCTGGGGAGTTTTGATAATCCTGACCCCTAAGATCAAATCAGCAACTCCTAAGTCTTTCATATCGAACTTGCTCGACAACATGCACTTAGTAGAATTTATGTCGTCAATTTCTTTATTCATTATTAACATGTCATCAACATACAAACAAACAATGACTTCATGATTCATAACGTTTTTAATGTAAACACATTTATCACATTCGTTAATCTTGAATTCACTTGCCAACATTATTTGATCAAATTTAGCATGCCATTGTTTTGGTGCTTGTTTGAGTCCATAAAGTGACTTCACAAGTTTGCACACTTTCTTTTCTTTACCAGAAACTATAAACCCTTCAGGTTGTTCCATGTAAATTTCTTCCTCTAACTCTCCATTTAAGAAGGCTGTCTTTACATCCATTTGGTGGATTTTAAGATCATGCACTGCTGCTAGTGCTATTAACATCCTAATTAATGTTATCCTTGTTACTGGAGAATATGTATCAAAGTAGTCCAGACCTTCCTTTTGTCTGTACCCTTTGACTACCAGTCTAGCCTTATATTTGTCAATAGTCCCATTAGGTTTCATTTTCCTTTTAAAGATCCATTTTGATACTAAAGGTTTATTTCCTGGAGGAAGATCAGTCCATTCCCAAGTGTGATTGCTTAAAATTGATTCAATCTCACTATTGACTGCTTCTTTCCAATAAGTTGACTCTGACGAAGACATAGCTGCTTTAAATGTTTGAGGCTCATTTTCAAGCAATAGTGCTACAAAATCTGGTCCGAAAGAAACAAATTTTCGTTGTCGAGTACTTCGCCTAGGTTCCTCACTAGTTAGAATATTTTCCATTGATTCTTCTCGTGGTCGTTTAGGTCTTTCACTTGTTGACTCACATTTAGTTTTTTACGGATAAATATTTTCAAAAAACTCTGCATTATCTGATTCAATTATCGTATTAACATGAATCTCAGGATTATCAGATTTGTGAACCAAAAATCGACAGGCTTTACTATTCACATCATACCCAATAAAGACACAATCTATTGTTTTGGATCCAATTTTAACCCTCTTAGGTAAAGGAACCTCTACCTTGGCTAAACACCCCCACACTTTGAAATATTTCAAGTTGGGTTTTCTTCCTTTCCACAACTCATATGGAATTGATTGTGTTTTTCGATGGGGTACTCTATTGAGTATTTTATTAGCTGTAAGGATGGCTTCCCCCCAAAGATTTTGCGGTGAACCAGAATTGATCATTAAGGCATTCATCATTTCCTTTAATGTTCTGTTCTTCTGTTCTGCCAAATCATTTGACTGTGGTGTATAAGGTGCAGTAGTTTGATGAATAATACCATATTCCAAACATATCTCTGCAAAAGGAGATTCATATTCTCCACCCCTATCACTCCGAATCATTTTTATCTTTAGATTCAATTGGTTTTCCACTTCATTTTTGTATTGCTTAAATGCATCAATTGCTTCATCCTTACTATTAAGCAAATATACATAACAAAATCGAGTGCAGTCATCAATAAAAGTTATAAAGTACTTTTTCCCACCACGAGATGGTGTTGACTTCATATCGCATATATCTGTGTGAATTAAGTCTAATGTTTTAGAATTTCTTTCAACAGACTTGTAAGGATGTTTAACAAACTTAATTTCCACACAAATTTCACATTTTGACTTATCGCATTTAAAATCAGGCAATACTTCTAGATTAACCAATTTTCACAAGGCTTTGTAATTTACATGTCCCAAACGGGCATGCCATAAATCACTTAACTCCAATAAGTAAACAGAAGCAGAAGTTTTATTAATAGTGTCAATAACCATTACATTTAGTTTGAAAAGACCCTCATTGAGGTAGCCCTTTCCTATAAACATTTCATTCTTACTTAATACAGCTTTATCAGTAACTAGGACACACTTAAACCCGTTCTTAACAAGTAGTGCAGCAGAAACTAAATTCTTCCTAATAGTAGGGACATGCAGAACATTGTTTAAAGTCAACACTTTGTCGGATGTCATTTTCAACATTACTTTCCCAGTTCCTGCAATCCTTGCTGTTGCTGTGTTTCCCATGAATAAATCTTCATCGTACTCAGCAAGAGTGTACGTTGCAAAGGCTTCTTTTGCAGAGCAAATATATCTAGTAACACCTGAGTCGAGAAATCACTCCTTGGGATTTCCAACTAAGTTACATTCTGATATCATTGCACACAAGTCATCTGCATCTTCCATCATTTCCACGATGTTTGCTTGACTTTTGCCTTTGCCTTTGTTTTTGTCCTTTCTTGGAGCATGACAATCAGAAGATCTATGACCAGCCTTGCCACAATTATAACAGTTGCCTTTGAATTTCTTCTTGGCCTGTTCTGACTTCTGCCCGTTGGACTTCTTTCTCTTTTTGTCTTTGGTAGGAGCTTCTTCAACAATATTAACTCCAATGATTGTTGAACTCTTACGCGACTTCTTTTCGGCATTTCTGTTATCTTCCTCAATCTTGAGACGAATCACAAGATCTTCAAGCTTCATTTCTTTACGCTTGTGCTTTAGATAATTCTTGAAATCATTCCACGAAGGAGGCAACTTCTCGATCATTGCAGCCACTTGAAAAGCTTCATTTACTACCATATCTTCAGCAATCAGATCATGGAGAATAAGTTGAAGTTCCTGCACTTGTGATCCAACAGTTTTACTATCTACCTTTTATAGTCTGAAGACTTTTCTACCACAAATTTTTTCAAGCATGCATCTTCTGTCTTATATTTCTTCTCAAGTGCATTCCACAACTCTTTTGAAGTTGTTATTGCACTATAGACATTATATAAGTCATCCTCTAAAGCACTCAAAATGTAACCTTTACATAGGAAGTCTGACTGTTTCCATGCTTCAACAATCATAAATTTTTCCCTGTCTGGCATATCATCAGCAGGTACTGGAGTATCTTCACTTGTAAATTTCTACAGACCAAGAGTAGTAAGCCAGAAAAATACTCGTTGCTGCCATCATTTGAAATTCACCCCTGTGAATTTACCCGGTTTCTCTGCTTGTGATACAAGAGTTCAGGTTGGTGCAGCAACAGCCACTCTAACACTAGTGTTTTCCATTTCTGACAAACAAAATTGATACAATATAAGTAAGCAATAAATTATAATTGCAGACTTAAAGGAGTATAAAATCACAAAGATTTTTGTCTCCACCAGAAACACAGATTTATATATAATTTCCTTAAGATTGTTGTCAATCTGTGTTAAGAAAATCAGAAATTACTGGTTGTAATAAATCATTCAGAAACACGAAGTAACTGAGATTTTTAGAACCAGTAAATAAGATGAACAGAAATTTATTTGTAAAAAATAATTTAATCTGTAAACTTACCAGAATGTTGAATACTCTTTTATTTCTCTTTTTATGAAGAAAATCAAGTCCACTGAATTCACAGTGTCCCCTTAAGGAAATTATTCCCCTCTAGTATCCGAGGTTTGATTTGGAATATAACCTCCCAGGGTAAAATGATCTTAATCAGTAGATTATAGATACCTAAAACTCTACTGTCAGCGAATCAATCCACAACAGGAAAGTACACGAAGAAATATATGTTTTTTAAGAAGAAGGAAGATCAGAAAATTCGTTAGGAAATATTCTGAATACTGAATGGTATTTATAGGCAAGAATAACATATTCTGAAAGGTTACTACCCTTTCAGAATTGACACGACCATTAATGAAAGGTTGCAAACTTTCAAATGGTATTGACTGTTCCTGAAAGTTGCGACCTTTCAGAACAGTCATGGCGGGAAATTTTGAATATAACGGAATTTAAAACGGGTCACTCGCGCGGATCCGAGTCGGGTCGGGTTAACTAAAAAGTTGAAAACATTTTGTTTAAATTCTGTTATCAATGATTTTATTGAAAATAATTTTTGGCCATTTAAATTAATTAATAAATAATTAAAATAAATTTTGTCCAAAAAATTATCTCTCGATCGATCATTTGCCAAAGCCAAAGCTAAAGCCAAAGCCGAAGCGAGCTAGCGATGACGACGACGGCGCAAGGGGGGTCCCTCTTTCCAACCCTTTTAACAATTAATAGGAGTGTTTATTTATTTAAACTTTCCTATTTTCATTTCCAATACCGATGAGGGACTATTGCCTTTTTCAATAAAGCATTAGAGGACTTTTCAAGTTCCCAACCTTTCAAGTTCTAAACTTTTCAAATTCCTCTCCTTCCCTCTATTTCCCATCAATTCTTGCTAAATACCCAACAACTCTCTCTACAACCTTAGGACCACTATCCT
The DNA here is from genome assembly GCF_036512215.1 of Solanum lycopersicum. Classification (NCBI taxonomy): domain Eukaryota; kingdom Viridiplantae; phylum Streptophyta; class Magnoliopsida; order Solanales; family Solanaceae; genus Solanum; species Solanum lycopersicum. Next base: position 30,063,541 of record NC_090811.1, read on the forward strand.
TACCATCTGTGCATAAAAATAGAGATTTCCTTTTTAATACTACTTCACAATAGAGTGATATTTTTAAGATTGTGTAAGGAAAAGGTATTGAAATAAATTTATTTAATATGCGAAGATAACAACAAAAATTCTCATCTTAGGCCTATTTTTTTTACATTTAATGTAGGTCTCAATCTTAATCATTCGGATTTAACCTATTAAGTACGTTTCGTTTTAGGTCTGAATTTAAATTATTCATATTCAACCTATCAAATTAATTTCTTTCTCTCTTCAATAAGCCTCTTAATGAATCAGAAAAGGTCTGAATGGATCGAATCTGCTGGAGAGTCGTAATACTATTCAAACTTATTTAATAAGTAGTAAAATAATATGGTATCACCTCTATTCGTCTGTGTGACTTTTGCTCTCACAACTATAAATTTTTTCCTCTTTTTCAACAATCAAACACCAATTTTTTCCCTCTTGAACTGATAATCTTTTCATAATTTTTACAAGTACTTTTTTATCTTAATAACTTTGTGAGAATGTATGGATGTTTGTTAAGAACACTTGTAATATTTTTTTTAGTGTATTCATGTTCAGCAAGGTTATTGAGTGAAAAAATATATTCATAATTAAAAATAATAACTATGTATACACATTTGAAGTCTCTTATTAGAATTTATTTTCTTAGGCTAATAATATTATTGATACTCCTCGATCATCAAACCCTTTTGTGAGATAACACTAATATATTATTATTGTTGAACTAGTTGGTGACAAAAATAATGGAGCTCCGAATAATTCTACATCCTAATCTTCAGTTTCAACTGAAAAAAAGAAGTTTTGGGGAAGAAAATAAACATATTCGTCGAAATTGATGTGAAAATTATTATTGTTCTAGAGTTATTGATTAAAAAAATAGTGCACCCATATTTAAAGAATATATGAAAAAATTATATGTACTTTGATGGGAAGAGCCATTATATTGTACATGTGCTATTATATTTTGTTAAAGTGTCCACTACAAAAAAAAATGACGTTAGAGGTTCATAAGTTAGAGAATTTGATTAACGTTATTGAAAAAAAGTAAGGATTCTTTAGTTTTTCTAATTGGCCAAAATATATGTTAGGCGCTGATGATGTGATGTCTTATTTATTATTTTTCTAAACATGTATCTATCATACTTATTGATCTTTTTGATATTATATTATACCTATAAAATATTGTTTAATTCGTGTTTTTTTATGTTATGCTTGATGATTCTAATATTTTTTTAAAAAGTAACTTTTTTGTTGAAATGATTTTTTTATATATAATGTCATTAATATAATGTTTTATTTCAACATTCAGATATTGAAACAAACAGTAATCATTCAGTGTTGAAACAATATGCTAATGTAATGCCGCCTGAATAACCAAAGAAGTTGCCTCCAAGGAGGGAAATTGAACACAAAATTGTGTTGCTACCAGGTATGGTTTCTCCTGCACGAATTCCTTTTAGTATGGCTACTAATGAGTTGACTGAATTGCGTAAAAAATTGAATGATCCGTTGGAGGCTGGACTGATTAAACCATCAAAAGCTTCCTATGGTGCGCCTTTTTTTATTTCAAAAGAAGCAGGATGGTAAAATGAGAATGTGTGTTGATTTTAGGGCGCTGAACAAGGTAAATGTGAAGAACAAGTATCCAGTTCCATTGGTGCAGGATTGATGGACAGGTTGTGCAAGGCATGGTGTTTCACTATGCTTGATCTCAGGGCAGGTTATTGGCAGGTTAGAATAGCAGAAGGTGATGAAGCAAAGACTATGTATGTAACTAGATATAGTTCGTATGAGTTCCTTGTAATTCCATTTGGTCTAACTAATACTCTAGCTATATTTTGCAACTTAATGAATGATGTACTGTTTGACTATCTCGATTATTTTGTGGTTTTCTATATGAATGATATTGTTATCTATAGTCGAACGTTGGAGGAACATGTAAATCACCTAAGTTTGTTTCTGTCTCAATTGAGAAAATATACACTTTATAATGTTAACATGGAAAAGTGTGAATTTTCTCAACAAGTGATAAAATTTTTGGGGCATCTATAAGTAAAAACCAAGTTCAAATGGATCTTAAGAAAGTGCAGGTCATTGTTGCTTGGCAGACACCATGTAACGTTAAGGATTTGAGGTCGTTTCTTGACTTGGCTAACTATTGCAGGAAATTTATTGCTGGTTATTCAAAAAGGCCAGCGGCTTTGACTGATTTGTTGAAAAAAGATACTAAGTGAGTGTGCTATGAACGATGTCAAGAAGCTTTCTACAATTTGAAAGAAGCTATTGTGACTGAACCTATACTTAAAGTGCATGATTTTGAGTTACCATTTGAAGTACACACTCGTGCTTCTAATAAAAATAATGGAGGCGTGTTAGTACAGGAAGTTCATCCAGTGGCATTTTTATGTTAAAAATTGAATGAAGTCATAACAAAGATATTTGACTCATGAAAAAGAAATGGTTACTGTTGTACATTGTTTGCAGGTTTGGATAGTCAACTCAATTTGTGGTGCAGACTGACAATGTTGCTAATACATTCTTCAAGATGCAGAAAAAGTTGAGTCTTAATCAGGCACGGTGGTAGGAATTTCTAGCTTAATATGTATTTGTGTTGTAATATAAGCCGAGAAAACAAAACTAAGTTATTGATGCATTGAGTCAAAAAGAGGTATTTGCTGCTGTGTATTCAATTTTGAAACTTGAAACTGATTTATTTGATAAAATCAAGTTGTGTGTTGCAAATGATTCATTATATGTTAAATAGATGGGTCAAGTACAAGATGGGATGATGAGACGGTATTGGATCAAGGACGATCTGCTCTATTTTAAAGGGAGGAGAATTGTTGTACCAAATTAGGGTGTATTGCACAAAGAATGATGAAGGAAGCGCATGATACTGTTTGGGATTGTCATCCAGGTATTGAAATGTACCTTATTGTTGCACGTTTATTTTTAGCCAAAGATAGAAGATGATATAGAGGCGTACATGAAGACTTGCCATGTTTGTCAAGTGGACAAGACTGAACGTAAAAAAGAAGATAGTTTATTGAAGCCCCTGCCCATTCCTAAAAAGCCTTGGTTGTCGGTAAGCATAGATTTCATTTCCGGTTTTCTGAGGTAGATGACAAAGCATCTGTATTAGTGTTAGTAGACAAGTTTTTGAAATATTCTTTCATTATTGCACTTGAATTATGTTCATCTAAGATTGTTGTTGATTGTTCTATCAGTATGTGGTTAAATACTTTGGTGTTCCGACTTATATTGTGAGTGATAGAGATACAAGGTTTAAAGGCATGTTTTGGACAACATTGTTCAATATGATGGGAACTGAATTGAAATTATCCACTGCAAATCAGCCACAAACAGATGCTCAAACAGAAGAGATTAATCATTTACTTAAGGAATACTTAAGGCGCTATGTGACAGCAAATCAACGTAATTGGGTTGCTTTGTTAGACGCTACATAGTTTTTCCACAATCTACACATGTCTTTTGCGACAAAGATAAGCCCTTTTGAAATTGTTGTATGCAAACAACCTATGACACCATTGGATGTTGCTAAGTCTAAGAATCAGGGGAAGTGTCCAATTATGTACATGGTTGTAAAATACAGACTTAAAAATGTTCTCTGAAGCTCAAGATAGCCTACAAAAAGCTCAACGATGCATGAAGAAGTACGGTGATCAACATCGTTGTTCAGTAGAGTCAGTGTGGGTGACAAAGTGTTGCCGGAAATTATTTCTCAGATACGGAAATAGATTGTAACCAAGGCAAGCCATTGGGGTTGGATTCCTTAATATGATAGCCCATTTAAAGTGGTAAAATGAGTGGGCGAAGTTGCTTACAGACTAAATCTGCCACAAATCTTGAAAATACGTCCAATTTTCCATGTGAGTTTTCTGAAACCTTACTTTGTAGATGCATATTATCCGGATAGGAACAAGTCAAAAAGGGATCCTCTATCAGTTCCTACACAGTCTGATGCTGAGATAGAAGAGATCTTTGATCACCGAGTTATGGGTGAAGTACGAAAAATACAAAGACTTGGTTCATTGGAAAGCCAAGAGTGCAACTGATGCAGTTTGGAAAAAACCGAAAGACCTATGGTAGTTCGATGATCAAATAAGTGACTATATCAAAATAGTCTCATGAGGTCAAGTGGCGCACGTGGTCTTTTAGACCCGTAAACTACGTGAACTAATGATGTGAAAGCATACTAAAGAATTTGGGCATTGGTCTTGACATGTATGTGGGCAAAACAATGCAACAAGATTCAAGGTGTTTCGGTGTTGGCAAGGCAGCTTGGACGTGCAAGGCTTACGTGTGGGCATAAGTTGTCGGTAAGATAAGGCAGTGTGTAGGCTTGACGATGGCAAGAAAAAGACATTTACAAGAGTTGCTGAAATAAAACTATGTGTTTGAAACTAGCTGAAATATTTGAAGTATTAGAAGTAGGCTGAAATATTCCAAGTGTTGGAAAGTAGACTGAAATATTCTAAGTATTGGAATGTTGTAATATCGGTTAAAAATATTTGAATTCAAAATATATTCAAGTTAATAGAAATATATTTGTTGAAAACTTAGTTTAAATTTTTTGATGACAAGCGTTGGACACATGTCAATTGTAATTGCCTACGTAAACGTCGTAACTGCCTTATGAAATAAATTTAAAAAGGTGAAAATTCGTCTAAGGCATAGAGAGGATGTTCATGTCTTAGAATAATTTGTGAAGCATTCTTTGTATTGATTTTGACAATTAATAAAGGTTGAGAAGTGTTCGTGTAAAGTGTTTGATTTTGATACGTCAGTATTCTATCCTAAGTTTATAGAGAATATCCTCATAATTTTGTTAATGAATTCATATAAGGGAACAAATTATATCACTTGGAAAATTGGCTCATTGAGTCCTCTAACAAAGATCGATGGTTGGTGTCACATATTAAAATGTGAAGACTGTCAAAATGTAGTCATTTGCAATAAACTTAGGATAATAATAAAACAAGTTTTACTAAATGAATAATACTTTTTTATTATATATCTTGAACATCCTCACAGGCATCATGCCTCTTCATTACTTAGAGAGTGAATTCTCCAATCGCCCATTAACAATGCTTGCACTATCATAAAAATTTTTGTGGACACAGTAAAATGATATAATTACATAAACAATTAAAATTGTGAACTCAATCAGGAATCCAAAGACAAAATCTCACAAGACCCTACTTATCAACAATCAAATAAAATAAATTTTGAAATCAATCCTGAACTCAGTGTCAGTATTACTTCTCCCTCAACGTTGTAAGTTTTCTCCTTTTTGTGTTGTTAATTGTTCAGTATAATTATTTTCTCTCTTTTTTTGATTAGTTTGTTTTGTGCATTCCATGTTATTTTCTAGATATAATTAACTATAGCACAAAAGTTTTTGTAATGAAATCTTTGCTGTAAATATAATCTCTCAAGGTTGAGTCGATTACATAAATACCCGGAGAATGAAGTCATTATATGATGAATTTCTAACTAATTGCTTTAAGTGAAATTAAATCTTTTTAAATCAGAGCATTTGGAAGAAACAAAATCAAGCACTTCCAAATGAAAATAACTTGATTATTTTTTCCAACAATCTTTTCAATTGTGGATCCTTATTAAAATTTCTAAAATAATGATCATCACATGCAAGTGTGCAAACATATCAATTTCAAGAAAATAACTTTAATCAGATTGTAAAAATAATTTCTAAAATTCAAATAAAAGAACATCATACATACATTAAGGAAAAAAAAAGGTACAATAATGAAATAGAAATACATAAAACAGATAAAAGAGAAGAATATTTGGACAGATTTAAGGGGAACGGGGTTGAAATTAAAATAGCCAATTGAAAAAATGAGACAAAGAAAATCTAGAAGAGGAAGAGAATTGAGACTAAAATATGTTTAATGATTATATGTAAAGACATATACAAATCATTTGTTACTCTTGGATAAAAACACGTGGAGAAACGTGCAACACAAATTTAGGGATTGAAAGCCAAAAGACTAGTGCCAAAAATGTGCTTTCACTTTAGTTACCATTAGACACACATGTTGATACAATTTTAAAACCTACACTTCTTATATAGTAGAAATAAATATATAAGCAATTAATGTATTTCTTCGCACAAAAAGGAAATAAATGCTTAGTAAATATTTTTTTGAAAAAAGTTCTATCTATAATCGCTTGTTTCAAATGTACGTTATTTTAAGTTAAATTTTTATAATGTAATAATTTTTTGTGTATTACTTAAATATATTTTTAAATTTGTATTACCCTATTTTATAGAACTGTGTTATTGTTTAATTCAGTATATTAAGATGATGATGAGTGGATAATTAGTTAATTAAGATGAATTGAGGGTATGATCTTGATTGAGGATTATGAAGGTTAATTTGTAAGACTTTGTGATCTTGAGTTCTTTATTTAATGATGATTGTTTATACTTGATAATGGTATTCAATTAAAGTATTATATGTGAGTAGATTAAGAAGATGATGATATGGTTATTATTATGAAATGTCTTGACTCTGTGATTTATGAGATCATCTTAAGGTTATGATGATACAAGGTTGAATGTGAATCACTTGTGTGCCTTACTCTGATATGATTATGATGTGTTGATGTCATAAATGAAGGGTTTTTATGAAAGGACATTCTCATTCAATACTCAATGAGATAATGATATGATATACAAGGGGGTTAGTATCCTATGATCTATATAAAAATATGATGAATAAGAATGACTTAAAAATATTTCAAAAAGGGACTTTAGCTTAGCACCGAGTAAACTTGACAATGAGAGGTGTTCACTCCCCATAAAAGGGAGATTCACCAAATGTTCTCATGAGATGAGGACTCCAATTGCTAATGGGCATGTAGAGGGTTGAAGACATATCTCCTAGTTCTTTAACTATGTCGTCTCCATAGGAATACTAACTAAAGGATCCACCTAGAATGCTATGTTCATGTTTTATTCCTACCTTGGCAAGTAAGACACCTTTTTTCGATATAGGGTTTCATGACACCGAATTCCATGTTTAGATCACATGGTTTATTGTGGGTTAAGGCAATTGTTCCCAAAAGTAAAATGTAAGTAATAAAGTGAACACTAACAAGGCTGACCTAAGGTGTTTCACTTAGTGTAGGTAGGGGTATGTTCTCTACTTATAAATGGTAGAATTTGACGTTGAGGGATGTACGAGGAGGTTGTTCTTATGTACTCATGATGTAATTGAATTGTATAAGATGACTTTACATGTTGATGATCCTATATGATGTTAGTTTCATTGGTGAACATGCTATTAGTCTAAATTGATACATATGATGAAGAACATGCATGATATGAATATATATGTAATGTAGATATTGCTTATGATCCTTTGTTTGGTTTACTTGATTATGTAGGGTTATGAGGCTTCACATAAGCATTGCACTTGTAGGCTTGCGAAAGGGTTATGAGTAAGGGTCTTGTATGTGATGTTATGAACTCTTGTACATGAATTGTTTCTATGACATTATGTTGGAGTTTTATGCTTATATGATCTTACTATGATTCCATTCATGTTGATATGACCTTATGTTGATAATATCCATGTTGACTTGACCTTGTGATGGTATTGGTCTTGTGTTGAATATGAACTTGTCTTTAGTAATATTATGTCTATTGGCTTGTATATGTTCTTAGTTGTGCGTAAAGGCTTTTAAAAGTGACTTAGCATGGTTTTGAACTAAATGTCCTTTTGGGCATGATTTCAAATAGTTTATTACATATATCCATACTTAGTACATGTGGTTGTACTAACCCGTATTCTTTCCCTTTTCCAAAAATATGTAGGTTCAATCCATTGAGGTATCAAGGTCGCTTTGCAAGAAGACTTGGACTTCTCCCCAAGTTGTTGTAGGTCCTCTAGTTCGAGGATAGTGCCATTGTTCTACATTAGTAGCATTGTTTTTGTCTAATGACATTCATTTCTTTCCTATTCTTGAAGACACTTGTTGTAAGCCTTATGTGGCAATATGAATTTGTATAAAGGCTATGCCTGAATGTTCTACTGTATTTTAGATGGTTTAATGTGAGACGATCTTATTAGAATAAATCCTTATGTATTGGTTATGTTGATTAAACGAGAAGCCTATGTAAGTTTCATTAAGTGAGGGGTCTATGTAAACTCCTTATATAATATGTGAGAGGTTTATGTACACCTCAATATGTAAAAATTTTAATTTTTCTGCATTTTGACCTATGATATATTATGACAAATGCTAAGGTTTAGTATAAGTCCTCTACGAGGACAAAGACTCTAGTTACGTCTAGAGTACTATGAGTAGTAATCTTACCACAATTGATGTTTTATAACTTTCATGATTTTTACATGGTTTATAAAGTAAATGTGTTACCTACTATTCTGAACTTGCATGTGGGACAAGTCTTTTACAGAATGTGATACTAGAAAGTTTATTTGACATGATCTCATTCTTACAAGATATGATTATTGTTATTGAAAATATATTCCACTTATTTGAGAAATAGTATTTTGATAGGTGATTTTTAAAATTTCAAAAGATATGATTTGGTAATGTATAAACGGTTTATCCGATTTTGAAATGTTTCTACCGAATTCCAAGAAGAATATAAATGGGAGTAGACATTTATGAATTTCGTAAATAACGGAGGGTACATTAGACATGGTGCACCTTGTAATTACCAATACTAATAAAGTCGTTGCTAGTGGGAAGGTAGAAATATTATTTCCATTACCGATATCCCTCGAGTAGGGATCTACTAATATAAATGTTTAACTCCTGTATGAGGAGTTCATTATTTTGGGTTTCTTCGTAAAGAGAAGCCACACTGATTACATGATTCATCCTTGGAAACCTCCCAGCTATAAGATTTGATATATAAATATTTTTGAGTTAACTATTAAGTATATACATTATTTTTTCTAATATGAGGCACATAAGATGGATATTTATATGATTTATGAAAAAAGGATTTACTTCCCCATTTGATTATCATACTAGCATGTTTTATGACTTGTCCCTCATAAAAATTGTTGTGTTTAAGTGTTATTACTCATTGAAATAGTGTCTCACTCCTCGCTAATTGTTTTTTTTTATAGAGAACTCAGGTGATATTGATGAGGATTTCATTAACTTGAGAGTGTGATTTGGTAGCATCTTGTGAGCCCCGCATTGCTTCGCGTGGCAAGTGAACATTTGACTTTCTATGTTTATTTAGTTTTTTAAAACTCTTAGAGTCTCTCCATTTGTCAGTTCTTATTTAGAGACAGGATATTCTTCGGAATTGTAGTCAAGTGAGTAGTTTCAACATCTTTTTCACATTTGGAGATGAATTGGTTTTATTTCTTGAAAATTACATCATTGATGGATTGTATATGGTGGTTTTATATTTTTTATTAGTTGTGTTTTGGATTTGTGGAAATTTTAGGATAGACATTAAACAAAAGAAACTGTGCTCAATTATCTATAGAATTCTTTTAAGGCTGACTTTGGGATTCTTCCCCTTAGCGTCAATCATGATCCTTAATTGAGTCGTGACAAAGTTGGTAATAGAGCACTAGGTTATTCTTATGTCTTGTGGATCACACATTAGAAGTAGAATTTCAATTATTTTTAGGTTGCCGGCCATTTCTATAATCGTGATTCTGCGAGGACGTGATAGGATGTGTCTGGTATTTTTTCTCATTCCTTCATAATTGTGTGGCATTTAGGGCCAACTAGATTAATCTAGAATTGTTCATTTCTGTTAACCAGATGGATCAAATTTGATTATCTAATGACAGAGCTACAATAGGTGTTCCTGAGGCACCTAATGTCACTTCAGCCAGGCAACCAGCTTCCTCAACTTGGGGAAAGGACAGAGCTCATAGAACTGGTTGAGGAGAGGGTCGTAATTCCAATACAGGGAACCAAAACACCATGACTAGGACTTCAAGGGAGGTCACTCCGTAAAGGATCACTAGTCCACCCCTAATAACGCATGAGAATGCTGCTACTTGGTACTTGACTCCATGCATAATGCCATAGAGAGTTTGAAAAATAGAATGGATAGATATAATATGGATGGTCAATGTAATATTGCTTCTACTTAGAGGCATGCACAACTTCAGAAACCTACTCAGACTTATACTTTTGGGAATAAAGAGGTATCCTTGCAGGAATTCTTAAAATTTAAATCACCAAAATTCACAGGTTCTAATAGTTCAACGGATTCTCAAAGCTTCTTGGATGGGAAGTTTAAGTCCATTCGAGCTCTAGGATGTTCTAATAAGAGATTAGTGGAGATGTCAACTTACAAACTTGAAGGCATGGCTGACACTTGGTATAAGATTGTACTTGCTAGGTCGACCTACAGAGGCAGCACCACTAAAGTGGGATGAATTCACTATGTTGTTCATGGATAATTTCCTTCCTAGCAGTCAGAGGCAGAAGTATGCAACACAATTTGATAGGTTGGTATAGACTGAAGATATGGACGTGGCAACTTATAACACCAAATTATGTAAGGTTTCTATGTATGCTCCTTTGTTGGCACCTACTGAAGCACATAGAGTTAAAAGGTTCGTGCATGGGTTGGTTTAATGACCTAACCCAAATATGAGTACCATGACTTTTTAGAAGCAGATGATCTAGATATGAAGATTGAAGACAAGGGTTGAGAGTATCATGCAACCTATGATGTACATAAGAAGGCCAAGATAGGGGAATCTTACAGTGGCGACTTGATTAAAAATAACAAAATAGGGAATGAGGGAAGACAACAACGGGGCTCTCAAACAAGGTTCGATAAAGTTTTATAGTCCACCTACAAACCACATCAAAGACAGGGTATTGAAGGACAATCATCTTCACAAGGACATTGTAATTTTGGGAAAATGTATGCCATTGCTCTATCCTATTAGACTCGTGGTAGATCAAATGAACGACAATGTCGTGTTTTTACTAGAGGGTGATTTCACTATGGTTAGTTGGGACGTTCCTTTAGGGATTGCCCTCAACCTCCGAGAAACCCCACTCAGACTTTTGCAGCGCTAGATGGACCTACTCAGACCACTCATAATGGTTCAGGTAATACTGGTACAGGAAACATAGGTAGATGTGCTAGAGATCACTTCACTTGAAATCAAGGACAAGGGATTGATGGTAGAAGTCAATCAAGAGTTGTTGCACTTTTTAGACAAGACATTTATGCCTTAAATGTGGTGGTTACATCTATTCTTTCAGTTTGTTCTTGTAATGCACATGCCTTGATTGATCCAAGATCTACCCACTTTTATATGTCCTCATACTTTTCTTTGAGATATGGTAGACAACCAGAGATATTGAATCATCATTTTCTTGTTTATACTCCTGTGGGGAATTCTTTATTTGTTAAATATGAGCATCGTGACTGTTATATTAGAGTTGAGGGTAGGGATACCCAAGCTAAGCTAATTGTACTTGATATGATTGACTTTGATGTGTTGATGGGAATGGATTGTCTATATCCTTTTTATGAAACTGTTGATTTCCATGCAAAGATAGTTTAATTCGAAATACCTCATGAGCCTACATTGTATTAAAAGGGGGTCAAGTTCCCGAGTTTGGAAAAATTATATCCCTTATGAAGGCCCAAAGGTTAATACAGAAAGATTGTATGGGTCTCTTAGCTATGGTAAGGGATACAAAAGAAGGATTAAGTATCTTGGAGAATATACTAGTGGTGAGTGAGTTTCCTGAGGATTTTCGTGGATTACCTCTTGTATGAAAGATAGACTTTGATATTGATTTTGCTTCTCATAAGTTTCCAATATCGATACCCCTATATCGTATGGCACTAACAGAGCTAAACGAGCTAATACAATAATTGCAAGACTTACTCGATAAGAATTTCATCCGACCGAGTATATCTTCATCGGGCGCACCATTATTATTCGTAAATAATAAAGATTTTTCTCTTAGAATGTGCATTTATTACAAAAAATTAAACAAGGTAATGATACATAATAAGTATCCTTTAGCCCGTATAAAAGACCTATTTGACCAATTGCAAGGGTTTTCCACTTTTCAAAGATTGATCTTCGATCTGGTTATCATAAACTCACAATCGGGGAGGAATATGTTTCCAAGACAGCATTCAGAACTCAATATGGGCATTATGAGTTCCTTGTGATTCCTTTTGGATTAACTTACGCTCCGGCTGTATTTACGGATTTAATGAATAGTGTGTTCAAGCAGTTACTAGAAAGGGTTTTGATAGTGTTTATTGATGATTCTTGGTATATTCTCTTAACCAGGAAGAAAATAAGGATTATCTAAAGTCTGTGTTACAAACTTTGCGAGAACATAAGTTTTTATGCTAAGAGTTATCAAAGTTTAAATTTTTGCTAGACATAGTAGCATTTTTTGGGCATATGGTGTCTAAAGATGGGATCAAAGGTGAATTTCAAAAAGACAAGTTGTGCAGAATGTCCCAGACCTACTTCACCTGTAGAAATTCAAATTTTTTTTAGGTTCGGTAAATTACTACAGGCGTTTTGTGTAGCATTTATCAAAAATAGCATCTCCATTGACTAAATTGACACAGAAAAATGCCAAATTTCAGTGGACATAAGAATATGAGTAAAACTTCCAGAAACCCAAAATATGTTTGACAACAACACCCATATTGTAATTACCATCATGTTTTGGAGGTTTTACGATATTTTGTGATGCTTTGAGAGTTTTTTTTAGGATCTGTTCTTATGTAAAATGGTCGTGTTATTGCCTATGCTTCAAGGTAATTGAACAGGCACAAGCAAAACTATCCTACATATGATTTGGAGATGGCTGCAGTGATATGTGCTCATAAAATTTGAAGGCATTATCCATACGGTGAAATTTGTGAGATATATACTGATCATAAGAACGTAAAGTATATTTTTCAGCAATTTCTTTGAATCTTCGACAACGGCGATGAATGGAATTTCTTATAGATTATGATTGTGTTATTTTGTATTATCATGAAAAAGTTAATGTTGTGGCGGATCCACTGAGTAGGAAATCTATGGGCAGTTTAACGCATATAGTTCCTGAAAAGAGACAGTTGGCAAAATATGTGTAGAAACTTGAGGGCACAAGTTTCAGATTTAGTGTGGAAAGTTCAGAAATATTGATACCTTGTGTGCCAGCCAAAACATCATTAGTGGAACGCATTAAGACTGCTCGATAGAGGATGAACAACTTTACAAATATTTAGATGAGGTCGCAAGTAGTAAAAGTAAGCAGATTATAGGTGACGGTGCTGGTATGCTTCAAATAAGTAATCAGTTGTGTGTACTAGACACGAGTGGGTTAAGAAGAGGTATTCTTGAAAAAGCTCACAACTCTACATATATTATGCACCCTGGTTCCACTAAGATGTATCATGACCTGAAGCAATTGTATTGGTTGGAAGGTATGAATAATGATATTGCTAATTTTGTTTCCAGTTGTTTGAATTGTCAACAAGTTAAAGCAGAGCATCAACGAACGACAGGGTTACTACAAGAGATCAAAATTCTAGAGTGGAAATGGTAGAGAGTCACTATGAATTTTGTAGTTAAACTACCACTAACTCAAAGAGGTTATGACTCTGTATGGGTAATTGTAGAGTAACTAACAAAATCAGCTCATTTCTTACCTGTAAAGACTACCTATGGTGGAGTGAGGTATGCCCAAATATTTATGAATGAAATTGTTCGACTTCATGGAGTACCTATATCCATCATATCTTATAGAGGGTCACAATTCACTTCACGCTTTTGGATATCCTTTCAAGAAGCTTTGGGTACTCGAGTAAACCTTAGTGTTGCATTCCATCCATAGAGAGATGGACAGTTTGAGACTACTATACAAATATTAGAGGATATGTTGAGAGCTTGCATTCTTGATTTTGGTGGTAGTTTGGATGCTTACTTGCCTTTAGCTGAATTTACCTTCAACAATAAATTTCAGTTCAATATTTTGATTTCTCCATATGAATCTTTGTATGAGAGTTGATATCATTCTCCAATAGGGTGGTTTGAAGTTGGATAGGCTAGTGTGTTGTGACTAGATTTATTACAAGAAGCTATCGATAAGGTGTATTTGATTGCGCAAGGATTCCTCATATCTAAAAGAAGACAGAAGTCTCATGCGGATAAGAGAAGAAGAGATCTAGTATTCACGGCAGGGCATAAAGTCTTTCTACGAGTTTCTCCTATGAAAGGTGTGAAGCGGTTCGCAAAAGAGGTAAAAAGAGTCTGCTATATATAGGACCATATGAGATACTTGATAGGGTAGGAGGAGTCACGTATCTTTTGACACTTCCTCCCAATATATCTTTCATACATGCGGTGTTCCATGTTTCTATGTTGAGGAAGTATATCTCAGACTCCTTTCATGTACTTGACACACCAGCTATACCAATTGCTAAAAATTTAACATATAAAGAGGAACCTGTGGCAATTGTGGATAAACAAGTAAACAGGCTAAGGTCAAAACAAATGTTGTCTGTGAAGGTCTTATGGAGGAATTATACCATGGAAAAGATACTTGGTAGTTAGAAAAGGAGATATGATACAAGTATCCTTTTTTTAGTCTGCAAATATAGACTTGCTAAGAATGGAAAATGGCCTAAAATACCCTCAAAGTATTGGAAATGGTACAAAATTACCCTTCATCCACCTATTTGCTCCATAATACCCTTCCCAACCACCTATTGTTGGGAAAGACAAGGCACTAACAAAGAATGCCTGACAGGATAACAGCGGAAGAATACCCAAGTCTATACTTTCCCTTCTCGATTTTAACCAAGAGAAGACAAACAACCACAAGCAATATGATAGTAAGGCAGCAAGTAATTCAACCAAACAAATATAAAAAGGCAATAATAAACCAATCACATAAGACACCAAGATTTACGTGGAAAACCCTTCGATGTGAAGAGTAATAAACCACGGGACCAAAAGCTCCACTATAATCACCAAGAGTTACAATACTGTTCTCCAAAATTGACCACAAAACAAGTGCCAAATAACGAGCAACAACAAAATAAGATTGCACCAAATCTAGAGAATTAAAGGAGCAAAATCACCAATTTCGCAGCTACTGTTCACGACAGCAAAACTGAAGCTGCAGGCCCAACTCTGTCAGTTCCTAATCAAAGATTTAAATGAAGATAATATGCTTTCAAAAAATCAGCTCAATCGGACAAGAAACGAAGCGGGAATCGCAATTTGAAGTTGGCCGTTAGGGTTGAATTTTGACTGCGAAAACCACTCTCTTTCCCTCTTTTTGGCTGCTGAAAACACTCTCTGTGTATTTGAAAATAAGACATAAATATGCTTATATTTGCCTCATAAGAATGGGCCTATGGGCAAAAATGGGTTGGTCCAAATTGGGCTTTTATTTATCCACATAGGAAGGGAAAAAGGCTTATAACCCAACAATTCTCCCCCTCACGATTATGTGGAGGAGACCGCCATCCCGGCGACCATGCAACAATCTTCAAACTTCCCTCTAGGCAAAGCTTTAATAATCATATCGGAACCATTGTCATTTGTATGAATCTTTTCAAGCTCAAGCAACTTAGAATCCAACACATCTCGAATCCAATGGTATCTCAAATCAATGTGTTTAGACCGACCATGGAACATAGAATTCTTGCCAAGATGTATAGCACTTTGACTGTCACAATAAAGCACATACCTCTCTTGAGCACAACCAAATTCCCCCAAGAATCTCTTCATCCAAAGAAATTCTTTACAAGCTTCAACGACAGCAATAAGCTCAGCTTCGGTAGTAGATAGAGCAACACATTTTTGCAACCTAGATTGCCAAAACGCAAACTCAGACTAGAAGTGCCACAGAGATATCTCATAACCCACTTCACAGCATTCCAATGTTCTCTTCCCGGATTAGAAAGAAAACGGCTAACAACTCCAATAGTGTGAGCAATATCCGGTCTTGTACAAACCATCGCATACATCAAACTACCAACAGCTGAAGCATAAGGAACTTTCTTCATATCTTCCTTCTCATCATCACTAGAAGGACACTGTTTCGTGCTCAATTTGAATTGCATAGCTAAAGGTGTACTGACAACCTTAGCTTTGTCCATGCTGAATCTGCGAAGTACTTTCTAAATGTACTTCTCTTGTGATAATACCAATTTCTTGGCCTTTCTATCATGGACAATTTGCATGCGAAGAATCTGCCTTGCTGGTCCTAAGTCTTTCATAGAAAAAGACTTACTCAACTCTTGCTTCAACTTCTGAATCCTGCAAGTATTATGACCAACAACAAGCATGTCGTCAACATAAAACAACACAATAATAAAGTAACCATCAGAGAACTTTTGCACAAAAACACAATGGTGTGAAGAAGTCTTCTTGAAGCCCTGCTGACTCATATAAAAACCAAACTTCCTGTACCACTGCCTAGGAGCTTGTTTCAGACCATACAAGCTCTTCTTCAATTTGCAAACATAATTCTCTTTACCCTTGACTTCAAAACCTTCCGGTTGCTCCATATAAATTTCTTCATCTATGTCACCATGGAGGAAAGCAATGTTAACATCCATTTGCTCAACCTCTAAATCTAGACTTGCAGCCAAGCCTAGAACCACATGAATGGATGACATCTTCACCACTTGCAAGAATCTCATCAAAATCAACTCCCCTTTTCTGATTAAATCCCTTGACAACTAATCTAGCTTTGTACCGTGGAACTGGATTACCATCTTCATGTTTCACCCGAAAAACCCACTTGTTTTTCAAAGCTTTTCTGTCTTTAGGTAACTTAACCAAATCAAAGGTATGATTATCATGCAAGGATTTAATCTCATCTTCAATAGAATCAAACCACATTTCTTTTTCTTCACATTCCATGGCTTCATCAAGACTCTCAGGTTCTCCCCCGTCAGTCAAGAGTACATACTCATTGGGAGAATAACGAGATGAAGGAATTCTATCTCTACTAGATCGTCTAAGAGAACTCTTTGGAGCATCTATAATTGGTTGTTGGACAACCACATCATCTTGCACTGGAGCATCAACAAAATCATGCCGGTCATTCTGAAAATGATCACAATCTTCATTATCAACTTGATTTTCATCATTATGAAGATTTTCCGGTGCAATAGTAAAAAGAACTGTATCAACATTAACTAAGCTCTCACTACTCTTAAAATCAGCCTTGTCAGCTTTGTCAAAATCTTCAATTGTTTGGTATTCAAAGAACACAACATCACTTCTTCTAACAAGTTTCTTCTCAATAGGATCATAGAAACGATAGCCAAATTCATCTTGACCAAAACCAATGAAGATACACTACCTAGTTTTAATATCCAACTTTGACCTTTCATCCTTAGGAACATGTACAAAGGCTTTACACCCAAAGACTCTAAGAGGATCATAAAAAACATTCTTACCAGTCCAAACTATGTCAGGGACATCACCATCTAAAAAAATAGCAGGAGATAAATTGATAACATAAGCAGCAGTATTAAGTGCTTCTGCCCAAAAGGAATCTGACAGCTTAGCATGTGAAAGAATACATCTAACCCTCTCAACTAGAGTTCTGTTCATCATCTCTGCTAAACCATTTAACTGAGGAGTCTTTGGAGGAGTTTTCTGATGCCTAATACCCTGCTCTCTGCAATATCTATTAAAAGGACCAATATACTCACCACCATTATCTGAGCGGATGCATTTCAATGTCTTCCCTGTTTGTCTTTCAACCAAGGCCTGAAAACTCTTGAACACATCAAGTACTTGATCCTTGGACATCAAAGGAAATACCAGAGTTTGCGAGAATGATCATCAATAAAAGTCACAAAGTAATGTGCACCCCCATGAGATCTTACCTTAAAAGGACCACACAAATCAGAATGTACCAACTCCAGCAAATCAAGCTTTCTTGAAGGCGAATGACTCTGAAAAGAAACTTTTTCTGTTTACCGGCTAATCAATGAACACATTTCTTCAACTTTGCTTGTTTCACTCCAAAAAATAAAATTTTCTTAGCCAAACTATCAATCCCCTTGTCGCTCATATGACTCAGCTTTCTATGCCATAACTCTGATGAAGTATCATTCTCCACCAAATTTACAGACTCTCTGGACATGGAGCCCTGAAATACATACAAGTTAAACAACTTGTCACCATGGACCACAACCATCAAACCTATAGTAAGCTAATCATCATCACCAAGATATCCCACATATATCAAATTCAAGCGAATATCTGGAGCATGCTTGACATTATTGAGAACTAGTTTGGAACCATTGTTCCTTTCCAAACAAACTTTCCCAATGCCAATAACTTCAACTTCATGATTATTGCCCATTTTCAACGTTCCAAAATTACCTGGAGTATAAGAAGAAAATAATTCCTTCTTTGGTGTGACATGAGAAGTAGCACTAGAATCCATTCACCAGCTAGACTCATCACGAACAAGATTAATGGCATTTTCATCACAAGAAACAAGAAGATCATCATTAGCAACAACAGAAACATGATTTTCATTATCTCCTTCTCTCTTTTGTTGTCTCATATCTCTCTTGGGCTTGTAACAATATTTCATGATATGCCCATTCTTGTGGCAATAGTCACATGTAATATTCTTGTATTTAGACTTTGACTTGCTTCTACTTTTACCTCTATCATTCTGACCTCTAGACTTGTTTCTCCCCTTATCTTCAGTAACCAAAACATCGGAGTGTGAAGTTGAAGAAGATGAGGCTTGAGATATTCTTCTCATTTCTTCATTCAAGACACCACTCTTAGTATATTCCATTGTTACAACACCACTGGGAGCAGAATTAGTCAAAAAAACTCGAAGAGTTTCCCAAGAGTCTGGCAGAGTATTAAGAAGCCAAAGTCCCTGTATCTCATCATCAAACTTTACACCCATTCCGGACAGCTGGTCAAGGACACCCTGAAAATCATTAATATGATCAGATATAGGGAGTGCCTTCTTTATACCTGATATTCATTAATTGTTTCAATAGGAACAACTTGTTTTTGCCAGTCTTCGAAGCATAAAGTGTCTCGAGCTTGTCCGACAAACTTTTGGCATGTGTCTCATTCACAATATGATTTCTAACATTATCTTCAACCCATTGTCTAATATAGCTACAAACCTGCAGATGCTCAAATTCCCATTCTTCATCATTCAAAGACTGCGGCCTATTACAAGCAAACACATGTAAATGCATCTTCTTGACAAATAGAAGATCTTTCATCTTGACTTTCCAAATATGATATTTACTACCATTTAAACACACCATTTTGCTCATATTTGCCTTCATCATTTAAAACGACAATCAAAAATAACCAATGCTCTGATACCACTTTGTTGGGAAAGAAAAGGCACTAACAAAGAATGCCTGACAGGATAACAGCGGAAGAATACCCAAGTCTATACTTTCCCTTCTCGATTTAAACCAAAAGAAGACAAACAACCACAAGCAATATGATAGTATGGCAGCAAGTAATTCAACCAAACAAATATAACAAGGCAATAATAAACCAATCACACAAGACACCAACATTTACGTGGAAAACCCTTCGATGTGAAGTGTAAAAAACCACGGGACCAAAAGCTCCACTATAATCACCAAGAGTTACAATATTTTTCTCCAAAATTTACCCCAAAACAAGTGCCAAACAACGAGCAACAACAAAATAAGATTGCACCAAATCTAGAGAATTAAAGGAGCGCTACTATTCACTATAGCAAAACTGAAGCTGCAGGCCACCAAATCCAACTCTGTCAGTTCCTAATTAAAGATTGAGATGAATATAATATGCTGTCAAAAAATCAGCTCAATCGTACAAGAAACAAAGCGGGAATCGCAATTTGAAGTTGGCCGTTAGGGCTGAATTTTGACTGCAAAAATTGCTCTCTTTCTCTCTTTTTGGCTGCTGAAAAAACTCTGTGTATTTGAAAATAAAACCTAAATAGGCTTATATTTGAATCATAAGAATGGACATATGGGCAAAAATGGGTTGGTCCAAATTGGGCTTTTATTTATCCACATAGGAAGGGAAAAAGACCCATAACCCAACACCTATTGGGTCCAAAATACCCTTGTCGTCCACCTTTTGGTTCAAAATTGACCACATATTTAACGGTTTTATATTTAAACTGTTTAAGTTTTTTTTACATACGTGGCGCTCAACTATTGTAATAAATTAATTTATTATTATAATTTATAAATCAATTCACTACCCACCCATTACTAATTAACCCACCAAATTAATAAACCCGTCACAATATTAATGCAACAACAGAAAAGCTACTGCCAATTGATTTTTTTTAAAATTTGAGACGAAAATATCTATAGAAGTAAATTATCATACATTCAACTGTCTAAATAAAAATTACCGATAAATTTGAAAGTCTGACTATGTTAATCTTAATTATTCTTACGTCTTAATTATGTGATATTACTTCATAGGTAACTTGTTTTTTTGAAAATGATATAGTAAAGTTTTAAAACAAATGATAAATATTTATAAAAGTATATTTTAAACAAGTGCATGAATTAATTCGGGATATATGAATTCTTTACATCTAATCATAATTTTCTAATTCCATCTTGAAAGAGAATCCTATTGAAAGTGTCCTCCTAAATAAACGGCTCAACATAAATTTAATTGGAGCTTTAATTCGAACTCGAATAATTTTGAATGTCAATTTCAGGAATCTATAATTTCATCGTGTTTTAGTAGTGTTTATGACGATTTTGATATAATAGTTGGATTATTAATTGGGTGGGGTTTAGTTGGTAATGAGTGGATAGTGAGTTGGTTTATAAATAATACAAATAAATTAAATTATAATCAATAGTTGAGCATCAATTATTTTAAAAAATATTTAAATAGTTTAAATTTAAAATCATTAAAAAAGTGGTCAATTTGAACTCAAAGGTGGATGACAAGGTATTTTGTAGCCAATAGGTGGATGAAAAGGGCATTTTTGAGCCAATGGGTGGATGAAGGGTAATTTTATACCATTTTCAATATTTTAAGGGTATTTTAGGCCCTTTTTCGTGCTAAGAATCCTAGCCAAGGTAATTTGTTTGGGGGATAGAAATCGGATTGCTAGAGATTGGAAGATATATAGAATTAGTTGAATAAATTGGATAAATAGAAAAAGTTAATAGTTTATTTCTCTAACTTAATTACTCTTGGCATGAATTTATATGGTTCATCAAACTGGTAGACCAATAGGTCCAAAAGGGGCTACATATTTTTAATTTAGCATGAAATAGCCCAAATGAAGGAGTTAACACGAAATTGTTATGAATGCCACTATAGATTGAACAAAGAGATTTGTACGAGTTAATCGAGTGGAGAGCTTGGTAATTCGACAAGAGTACCATAAGCTGTAATGTTACCACAATTGATGTTTTATAACTTTCATGATTTTCACATTGTTTATAAAGTAAATATGTTACCAACTATTTTGAACTAACATGTGGGACAAGTTTTTTTTTACAGAATGTGATATTGAAAAAATTATTTAAGATGATCTCATTCTTACAAGATATGATTACTATAAGTGGAAAGATTTAACATTTATTTGAGATATAGTATTTTGAAAGGTGATTGTTAAACTTTGAAAAGGTATGATTTGGTAAGATTTAAATGGTTTGTTTGATTTTGAAATGCTTCCACTGAATCACAAGAAGAATATAAATTGTAGTAGACATTGATGAATTTCGCATCAAGCGACGGGTACGTTAGACTTGGTGCACCTTCTAATTACTGATACGGATAAATACCTTGATAGTAGGAAGGTAGAACTAGTATTTCGTTACCGATATCCCTGGAGTAGGGATCTAAAGATATGAATATTTAGCTCCTTTATGAGGAGTTTACTGTTATACGTTGCTTTCTAAAGAGAAGCCACAGTGATTACATGATTCGTCTTTTGAAAATTCAAAGCTATAAGATTTGATATATGAATGTTTTCCTGTTAAGTATTTACATTGATTTTTCTTATATGAGGCACATAAGATGGATATTATTATGATATCTAAAAAAGCATTAGTTTGCCATTTGATTATCATACTAGCATGTTTTCTGATGAGTCCCTCATTAAAATGGTTTTGTTTAAGTGTTATCACTTACTGAGCTTGTGTATCACTCCTCGCTAATTGTTTTTTTACAAAGACCTCAGATGGTATTGATGAGGATTCATTAACTAGAGAGTGTGATTTGGCAGCATCTGGTGAGACCCTCGTTTCTTTGTGAGGCAACAAAACATTTGACTTGCTATGTTTATTTAGTTCTTTTCAACTCTTAGAGTCGCTCCATTTGTCAGTTCTTATTTAGAGTCAAGATATTCCTCGGAATTGTAGTCAAGTGACTAGTTTGAACCTCTTTTTCACATTTTGTGTTGAATTAGTTTTATTGATTGACATTTAGATCATTTGATGGATTGTATGTTGTGATTTTATAGTTGTTATTAGTTGTGTTGAGGATTTCTGAAAATTTCAAGATAGGCATAAAACAGAAGAAACTCTGCTCGATTTTCTATAGAATTATGGTAAGGCTTTCTTTGGGATTCTTCCCCTTAGGCACAGGTCATGATACTTAATTGAGTCATGACATAAGTAATATACATATTAAAAAATTAACATAAAATTATAAAATGAAAAAAGTATTAGATTAACTTCACTAAAATGAAAATGATAGTCACTATGGTCAAGATGATAATCTGAGTGATTTGAATGATATGCATGTGAATATTATTCAAACCACGAGAGCCATCAAGATACCCCCTTTGGTTGGAAGGCCTACGTTTCAGCTAACCATAACAATGCTACAATTTCTCCATCTACGAGGAATATTTGGGAGTCTAGATCTTAAAGATCCCCATGAACACCTTAGGAATTTTGTGGAGGTGTGTGGACCATATGTGTTCAAGAATATCTCTCAAGATCCTGTGAAGTTGAGGTTATTCTCATTCTCTTTTCTTTGTAAAGCTTTAAGGTGGTTGGCGATATTACAAAATAAATTTTTCACTTCTTAGGAACACTTTAACTGATGCTTTCTCAGAGAGATTCTCCCCCTAACAATGATGATGAAACTTAGAGCCCAGATCAAAAATTTCAAGCGCGTTGGAGGTGAACCTCTAAATGAAAGTTTGTTGTGGTTCAAGAAACTACTGTTGCAATGTCCAATATATGGTGTTCTGAATGATTTAGCTGCTGCATTACTTCTATTCCAGCCTGGATTCAATCAATAAAGGTGTGGCTGATCAACTAATCAAAGGAGAATTATGAGACAACCGTATGATGTGGCTGCTTTGTTGTTTGATGGCATGAACAAAGTATGTCGACCATGGAATATTTGAGAGGATGATGTCCCTACTATAAAATTGGGCATGTGCAAATAAAATCGAGAAGGACCATGAAAAATACAAAAACATGGCCAAAATGATGACCCAACTTGATTTGTCTCTAAGTATTTCATGGAGGTGGACTTAAGTGGTAAATGCAATTGGAACCAATAGTGGAAGTGCTAGAATTCAAATTTTGAGGCATTATACAATGAATAAGTTAAGTATTTGGAAAACCAAATGGAGGGTTGTCACACCAACTATCAATGAAAAGGTTGGTACCAAGGTTTGAGCAAGGATCGAGAGAATGCTTGAAAAGATTGGCGTTGTGGAAATTGGAGTAATATAAATTCTAAAAAGGATAGATACATTCCTACCAATGATCTTCATTGACTAAAAGACCTAGATGGGCAAGAAGGAAGCCGCACCGAAGAGTCACTTACAAAGATCTTCAACAAGGTTGAATGATCCAACAAAATTATGAATGACTTGAAAAATGACTTATCCACTTTATGTCAAACAATGGCCTCTCATTCGATATCTATCAAATTATTGGAGACCCAATTGTTCCATATCTCTACTCATCTAAATGCAAGGCAAAATAAAATGTTTCCTAGTGACATGATCCCAATTTCCAAGAATGAATGTTGAGGAATTGAGATGTATGTCATGTGACAACATTAAATAAGACACTTCTTGGGAGGCAACCCAAGAGTTTACTTTTATTTCTATTGATTTGAATAATATGTGTTGTGAGTGCAGGTTGTGAAGAAAAAGAAAGGTTGAAAATGAAAACATTAGGTGATTCCTAAACCTAACTGACGATGCACCAAAGCTATTTAGAAGACTCATTCTTGTGTGCCTTGTGATCTTGAATATGTGGAAAGTGTACAATTTAGGCGGTCTATGCTCCAAATGATGATCTGCTCAAGTTCACTTTGGGGATTCTCACGGGTCCATCGAATCAAACTCTAGGGATGGTATTTATTGAGGCATGTTATATAAGCTTGATCTTTAATTGGTTTATTAGAAAAATACATTCAGCAATGTTAGTCGTGATAGATAACATACCTGATATTAAAAGGAGAATGGTCTTTTCAAATTAAAAAATCAAACTCTTTGATATCTTTAAGACTTTCCTCTCGTTTCTCTTGCATTGCATGATTTGAGGGATCGTAAGTTGCTATTTTGTGTATTTTGAAGTACGAGGAGTGATTTTACTTGATTTGCCTGTAAACCCAACCTCATTTCCTTGTTATTCTCGAGTATTGCTTCCTATACAGGTTGGTTTTCAAATTTCGATCTTCAAATTACAATGTGGTCATGTGATTAATGCCACTTATTGACTTTGATTGTTAGATTCATTGGGTAGACTTTTATTATTTGTATTAAGTTGTTCCCATATTCTTGTTGCCTATGTTGTGACTATAAATTGCTTATATTGAATATGTTGATTAATTTGTGAAATTGAACTGGTATATTTGATGGGTGTGAGACTTATTTGATGTTGGTAAAGTCTGAGAAACCTAATTGCATGATTTTTCCCAATGATAGTCAAAGTGATGATTTTTCTAAGATATAATCATCAATTTTGAGAAATATTTTGCAATATCTTGGGGGGGGGGTCTGAGTACCCATGAGTAGATAAGCACATATGTGGGTTGTAATGATTATGGAGAAATTGTGTTTGTTCTTATGTTAGGTTTAAGTTTAGGTGTAGAAATTAGGTATTGGACTAAACATCCTATTCGGCGGGATTGTCTTAGGTCACCAAAAGTTTATGTAAATGGCCGAATAATCTCCATATTGGACTCTTTAGCAAATTTGTTACCTAGTGTACTTTCCATTATTTGGGCTTGTCTTAGTTTGTCGAATCCACTTGGTGAATCGCCGAGTGGGAGTGGACGTCACCTTTGATGCCTGTTTCTTTTCAAATTGCATTTTCATTTTCGGCGATCTTGTCTTACCTCTCCGAAACCAACTCAGTGAATCTCTGTGTTGGTATTGACTTTTCACTTTGCACATGTTCTCTTTAAAATTTCCACTACCTGATTTAGCGAGCTCACCTAAGCTCGCTTATCCTGTTAGAGTACATGTCTTCCCATTCGGTGAGCCTTAGGGTAATTTTTGAACAATGATGTGAATGAGTTTGATTTAAACTAACCTTTATAAATTAGATGTTTGAATGTGTGTGCTTTGCATGTAATGTCTAGAAAAAAAGGCAAAAAGTTGTGATATTAGCCACTGAGTCAGATAAATACTCTTCTTGTTGTCCTCCTGCTCCTGAAAAGAGGCACAGGGGTATTTTTATTAATGAGCCTTCAGAGCCCCCTCGTATTCAAGAAGCCAATCCACCTACTCCTACTAGAGGAGGTAAGAAACTTAGGAAACACATAGCTATGGAGCATGTGAATGTTCACTCCAAGCTAGTATCGCCTCCACAAAATCAAACTCTTCCCTGTCGTGTTCCCTATCATAGATCAAAGGGACTTAAATAGGCTCAAGGTAGAAGAAAAAAAATTATTCTGGAGGAGCGTTGGCTCTCAACTGATGGAGTCATGAGTGTCTACCCTACTATATGTAAAACTATAGAATTTCATAAGTTTTAGTAGTTCACAAATCATAAACAACCTATACGCCAAAGTGAATTATGGAGTTCTACGATGCCTACACTAAGTCCTTGCCCAAGAAGAGAAAGGGTACTTTCTGGTATCCATCGATGAGTTAATCATTCTGAAATAACCCTTCAAAACCAATTAAAAAGGTGAGAGGTCATAGTCAGTAAAAATCCAACGATGAACCAGGTCGAATCCCATAAGGAATAGTGTATCATAAAGAATTATTTATCGAGATATTACGATATTAAATCAATTCATTTGGATTACTAAGAACAAATGGATGGATAGTACCACCGACTTAGTATAACGATTTTGTTATCAATTATTTCAATCAGCCTAAGATTTAAAGGAAATAAAAAAATTACCAACCAATCTAGGGGAGTGAGTAATGGAAATCAATATCATATAGGAGTAAATGTACACTAATCATCTTTCAATCTCAAAGCATCGATGTCTAGAATCTGCTTTCGGTCTTATCTAATGCCAATTCTTAACAACCCAATACATTACTGTATCCCCTATTTCAAGAATAAAGAAACTAGATCTAACACATAACCTCTCTTTCGAGTAACTCAAGGACATAAAACCTAAATTTCTAGCATTGAACTAATTACCCACTCCAATTAGTCTCTTTCAAACATCAATGAGGGATCAGATGTAGGAATTACGGTGATACTCCCATCATTCTAGGCGATCAACAACGTTTTGTTTTGCAACTATTTTGCATTTTTGGCCATTTATTCAAGTTTCGGTCCATGCCTTGTCCAATTGCCTTCATATCTGTAGATCATCAACTTATGATTATAAAAGGACAAAGTGGCATTGAGAACACCAATGGACCTTATGTGGGTGCAAATCTACCACTAATCAACACCACTAACTTATTTTTTTTCTTGTTCTCAAGTAAATCAAGAATACAATATGCTCAATAAGGGTGTACTCAATGCAAGTTAACATGAAAGAGCCATGGAAAGACTACTCTAAATAGCATGTTACCATGGATAATGATAAAAAATTCTTCAAATTATGACTAGCTATTGTTAATACAAGCTCAATCTCACTTTAAGTTCTTCAACAATGCAAGAACATGTTTCAACAAATGCATTCGAGTGCACTCACATCAACATGGATTTTATTCTCTCACAAATAAAATCAAAAAAGGTAATAGGAATCAATACAACTCTCAC
This sequence comes from Solanum lycopersicum, assembly GCF_036512215.1. Taxonomy (NCBI): domain Eukaryota; kingdom Viridiplantae; phylum Streptophyta; class Magnoliopsida; order Solanales; family Solanaceae; genus Solanum; species Solanum lycopersicum. The sequence goes on from NC_090811.1 coordinate 30,090,761, forward strand.
TCTCTTAAAACAGAAATACACGCAAGCTTTTTCCCACAGGTTTGCCCATATTTTCAAATAATCAAACAACTAGGTTCATGTAAGATATCAAGGGTCTTTTAGTCTTGTAACGGGGCTGACGGTTAAGGAATGTCCAATTTGTATTAGTGACATACACCCTTTTTAAAGTATTGTTACAATCCTAATCATCTTTTCTCAAGATCTTTTCTTTCTTTCTCATATGAAGACTCATGTCTTGACTTTCCACCAAATTTATTTGGAACTCCCTTTTATTTCAACTACTTCTATTTTCATTTTTATTTTTCTAGGCTATTCTCATCGAATTGATGAAAAATACACTCTTTTAAAAGAAAATTTTTATAAGGAAGACTTCCTTCTTTTTACAAATGTTTCAGATTTGAGTCTCATTTCTTCTTTTTTTCCTTCACTTAGCACTGATTCATCCTTCCTATCTACACCCCAACTTAGGATTTTGGCATAACTTTGCTATTTAAACATCCCAATGCTTCAAAAAGGATTTTACGTGAGAATGGAGGGGTAGTTTTGGTTCAAAAGACTTCTTTTGACTGTAAACAAATGGGTTAGGCTCAATTGGTTCCAACATGGATTCACACCCTCACAAGGTAGTCACTATAGGATTTATGTCAAATTTGTCTCCCTCATTGATTTTTTGCCCATGATCATGTCGCATATTCACCAAGACATAACCAATTGAATTAACAAGACAAATTCTAGGACTCCATATGCATGTTTCTAGTAAACCTCACTACAAATGATTCTTCTAAATATATCATCTAGCACATCTTGAAAAAATTGAAAGCATATGGGTGATTCTCATTGCAAGGATAACACCAAAACACAACTAGTCAACACAATATTTAAATAGATCACTTAAAAGGATCAACAACATTGTTTTCTCTCTCACAACACCAACACTACGAATCATGCTCTTCATGAGTACTCTTTAAGACATTGATATTGAACAAAATAAATTCTAAAATTGTTATCAGTGAAAACATCAAGAATTTGTATATCTGGAATCATAGGGGGGTTGCATTCATTAAGAGAGAATGAACATCAAAGTAAAGATACACACTTTCCCAAAGGACCTTACCCCACCAAAAACAAAAAACAGTGTCCTTAATGCAAAATAAATGAAATACTAGGAGGATTTTATATAGGATCCCCCTAATAGGCTATGCCTTTGGATTAATCTCACTTGGAGTTTCTAGTGGAGAAGCCTCAAGTAGGGGCATCTATGCCGGCATAGGATCACAAGAGGCGACAAGTATGAATCATCTTGGGAATTAGTGTCCATCTTAATAATTGGAAGTTTGGGGAAGTCTATAGTGACTCCATTGGACCCAACATCTGAAGTCTTTCGGAGAGAACTCTCTAGGGTAGCTTGAATGATAATATCACCTGTCTAAAGAAGCCCTGTTAGAGTTTCAACAACCCCATGCTCATTCATTATAAGCCCATTCTATCGGTCTCCTAATCCATATTCTCATCCTTAGAATCCTCATCTGGAATGACCTCAGGTAAATAAGAAGAAGTGCAACATAGGAATCTCAGTTGCGGGAGCAGCAACAACTAAAAGGGAAACATCTGCCTAGAGTAGAGATTTCTATGTACTAAATCTAGACCACGTCATCCCTCAGCCCTAAGGGTGTCCAAAGTACTGGAATTACATGCAGTCTTCTCCAACACCTCTGTCCTTACTGTTAACTCATATATTCTCTTAAATTTTGGCCCTCAACGTCTTCTAGAACTTAACCACTTTCTCAGACAGATAATCCAAGACATTTTGGATAGCTTGGTGAATGAGAGTAGGCAAGTTCTTCTCAACCCTGATAACTCTAACATCTACTAATTTGGCAAGATTTCCCATCTGGTATATTAGTGGCGGGTCAAAGGAGAACAGGCCACAAGGGAGGGGGATGCCTCACACTAGCAGTAAATACCATTAGAACAACATCAGATGGGGGAGTAGGAATACCTGCTTATTATAAAAAAAGAGCAGGTGTGTTTGTCTCTAGTGTCAGTCTATGTGTCAACAAATATGTATTGTATGGTGGTGGGAAATTCCACCGAGCTGCATTAACTCTTAGAAAGTCAGCCTCGATTCTTTTAGTACAACTAGAGGAGACTGGCATGATCGTGACATCAGGTTTTACTGTTATGGGGGACACCAACTTTCTTGAATAGCTAGGTAATGAGTACCGAAAAGGGAAGAGAGGTCTCTTTTGTATGTGTAGCAGTAATATCTTCTCCACAATGATCTCACCACATCAATTTTCTCCCTATTGATGATATAACCCACTAATATGACCTTTGGATGCCTGCGTATCGACTCACTTTGGGGCAAATCACATTGCTACCAATAAATCTAAACCAGTACTTTGCCACTATGCTTAGGTCTTTCTTTTCTATTTAAGAACCTTTATCCATCAAATATGATGCAGACTCGCTAGATAATAGAGGGGTAAGCCAATCTTTAACCTGATCCAAAGGTGTAGGCATCCGAATCTTATATTTTTCAATCAGATTGTTAGGGATGCCCATTTCTTCATTAATCACAATGCTATGAAACTATACCATATTTCCCCGGACTCCTATTTTAGCCATTGTCTTCTCGAAAGTCTATTTCCCTTTCTTTTGTAATGCTTTTATATAGGCATCCTAGAACTCAAACCCTCTTGGGTATGTATAGTTGCTTGACTCTTGTGAACTGTTCCAACTCATGGAATTTAATTATTCTCCATATTTTGGGGTATTTACTCATAAAACCATCAGTTGAAACTTGACTCTCCTAAAAAATTGTGTGTTTCCCATAAACCTTGACACTGTTCAAAGCACATGGAGCTATATTCGGGAGAACACGCTAAGTAAGGTTGGATTCTTGAGCCAGTAATACCAATTTTAAATGGATATTCATATCTGCTTAAAAAATCTACTTCCACATTCTTTTTATCCCCACTTGTAGGTGTCTGAAAGATATTTTTATGAGTGTTTGAAGCCCTATAATGTTAATTATATTGAGAGAACCTTTTGTTTCTTTTAAGGAGTAGGTGACAGAGAAGACTTACTATCTAACTCAATGTCGGAGTGGACCTGATTCTCACCATTTATTCTCGACAACTCCTGATATATAAACATTAAAGCACAATATTGTAAAACTTAGTTGAAATCGAAAGTAGTTTGAATTAAAATTGAAAATAGTAAATGGTTCACCTAGTGGGAAGGTGTATCGTCTAACAGGATACACAAGCTCCGGTAAGCTTGTTAAATTGACTAGGAATACATATAAGGGATCAAGCATACAAGGTAGAGTCAATTCCGACATGGTGATTCACTGAATCAGTGTTAACAAGTTAGGACAATTCTATCGAAAATGATAGTGCAAAAATAACAAAAAACTTCATCAAGGATGATATCTCTCCCACTAGGCAATTCACCAAATGAGTTTGGCGGACAAAGACAAGGCCGCCAAATGGGATAATACCCAAGGCAATGCATTAACTTTAGAAGGCGAGTTGAGTCCTAATAGAAGATTTACATATATTCCTTGGGGAGTTAAGGCAAGTTTGTTGATCATGAATATTCATCCCAATGCCTATTTTTCATATTCAAATCTTACATTCACAAAATATGAGTTTCCCCAAACAATTACTATCCACCTATATGGTTTTCTACCGATGGATACGCAAATGTCCCCCAATTTATCACTAAGTGTTGCTCTAATTGACAATTTTACGATAAGAAAGTAGTCACCCTATCTAAGATTACATAGGTATGTCAATTATTGTCTTTCTAAATCCTTGGAGAAGATATTTTCATTTTTGGTCCCCTAGGTTACTATATGTGATCCATACATGTTATAAATATAAATTTAATTTTTTATTGAGATATATCTAATTATCAATTGATTCCTAATGAATGGTCAGCTGTGTAGGGGTGGAGTAAAGGGGCGGCGAAGGTTAGTTCACTTAGTAGCTTTCCTATTGAGACTTTTATTTTACAAATTCACATGTCCTTCTACCTCCTCCATTTTTTCATTATTTTTCTTTGGATTTTACGTCATTTTTTTTCATCTTTTCCATCATCTTCTACTTTTTTTTGTATTTTCCATTCTCCCATACTCACTGTTGGCGAAGAAGAGACTTTTAGAAATTGATGGAAAATTTGAGAAGATTATTTCGAGTCTCGATCTGGTGCCTCAATTTTGGTGATGAAATTTCACATTTAATTATTGACATTGGAGGTAATTTTCATTCTAATTTAAGTTTCTACAGTTTTCCTATCAGTTTATGGATACCAGGTGAACTTTTGGCACTCTTCCTTTAATTGGTTTTGCAGATACATGTATTCATTACAATTTATCTCTATTTTTATGTGTAAGATTGTATCAAGAAAAACTGAATGAGAATATAGAAAGACTCTGTGAGAAAAAATTCTCAAAAGTTAGTACTATATGGCAATTGATACTCATTTTTGGGGATTTTCCTCCCTTTTTTCCTTGTAATTTTGTCCCATTGTAGACTCAGACTTTTGAACACTGATAATCTAAAATATAACTATACTCTTTCGCTTCCTTGATGTTCCAAAATTTGTAAGTAATAATATGTGCTTTGAGTGAGTTTACCCTAAAACAACTTTAGTAATAGCCACGCGATATTAGTTAATTATAAAAGAAATGCCTCTCTGTAGTATTGTTATGATTGGTGAAATTTATCACCTAAATACATGATTTTATTTTTCCCAACCTATGTAAATTCCACTATCCATTTACAACACATTTTATTTTATTTATAAGGTACTACTACTATGTGGCTCTTCGGCTCACAATTCTGTCCTACACGAAAGAAGAACAAGTATCTCTACCAAGCTTTATGGACAAGAACATTAAAAAGGTTAAATCATTTGTATCGAGAGAAGTGGAAATGAGAAAAATATTTTTTTGAATCTAAATCTTCAAGAGATTGTATCTTAAATGAACCACCCATGCCAATGAAGAAGTTGTGGAAGGTCATTCGACCAATATGCAACTTCCCCATGTTTTTGGCATGCCTGAGTGATTCAGATTTTGCGTCAAGTGGATATAAGTTACTCAGTTAGGTATGTATTAGTACACTATATTCTAAATAAATATTTGATGATAAGATAACTTCATCAAAAAACTATTACCTTTTGGCTGCAAATTTGGTTTTAATGTAGTAAGTTCAGCTTTAGTTGTTTTAGAATGATTTTAATTGGGCAAATTTCGAGGTTTAAATGCTTATATAGGGGATTTTGGTGAATTGTACATAGTATTAGGATAGAATAATTAGAAAAGAACCAAAAGCCCTTGAAAACAACCCACTTGACGGTGGGGACCTACAATCTGTGGGACCACCTACGGACCATCATTTTCCTCCGTCGATTCATTCATAGACTATAGTTTTGGATCCAAAATGATGAGAACCACCCACAGGTAGTGGTTCAATTGATGGGTCGTGGTTCCCAATCGTGGTCCTCAACTTTCGTTCTCAAAATCTCTCTAATTCTAGGACTCACCTGCAAAACCTATGTACGACCCGTAAAATGAATGGCAGGTTATCCTGCTAAAACTTCATCAAGGTAATAGATTGAAATTTCGGAAAACCTCCAACCACCAACCTCACATGTGGTGTGTGCATCAAACTAACGAACCATCAGTAGCTTCCGTCAATCGTGACACTAGATTTCTGGAAAGCTAAAATTTTACACTTTGTTTAGTTTGAGATGTTACACACTTCTCGCCTTTTGGCTTGACTTTTGCATCAAATTGGTGGAAGATTTTGGGCGAGCTTGGACACAATCATCGTTCCATTCGGTGCATCACCGAAGTGTCTTTTCACTTGTAGAGTTGGCTTAGTTCATGTGGTACTTCGCTAGAAAGTTTGGCGAGCTAGAGGCTCAATTGGTGAGTCTCCAAGTGGCATTTGCGAGCTCCAGCTCTTTAATTATTTAGATTCTCCAACTTTTTTTTTCTTCTTTTAGCATCGCAATGTCCTTACCTTGTTCTTAAGCCTTCTTTGCTGCACATAAACAAATTAACATTAGTTATGCACACAAAATAAGCATTGAAGACACTAATTCATTTAAAACGAAGCTCTAAATGAGTCAAAATTCCTTACTCATCAACGTACTGCACTTATAATTCAATGACACTTCTGCTGCTGTTATGTTTCTACAGGGCGTGCAACCATTCAATTTACAATTCAATAATAATTTTTCCTTCCAACATCTTTTTTCTAAGTTAAAATAAATAATAAAATTCTGTGTACAAATAGGTCAATGTTGGGTGTATATATATTATCGCTCCATTTTAGTTTCCTGTGTACTAATGAGATCATATGTAATTCAATGCTAGATTAGCCAACGATAGTTAAATATATATTGAAAAATGGAGAAGGCCCAAATTCCTAATCTACGAATTAGAAGATTTCAAATATGGATTTTAGGGGTAAAAAATAAATTCATCTAGCTAGTAATCACAAACTACACTAAAAACTGATCTTTGTCTCATCACAAATTTATTCTCAGTGATTGGCGGCCCTCAATATATATTCCTATATAATGGTATCAATGAATTCTCAATCTATGAGGAAGAAAGGTTGAGGATTGTTTATTAGTGATAGCAAGATCGACTAAACATATAGTTTCTTCAAATTTGTTATTGGCGACATTAAATTCCTTTTTTAAAAACATAATTATCAAACATAAATCTTTAGCTGAATTGTTTTCTATTGGAGTTGAAATTCATGGAATTTGTGAGAATTTGAAATATCTAAGGTGAATTTTATCCATGATCTTTCAAGTTCTTTCGTTATTCTTGATAGTATTTTAATGTCCCTTTCCATCTCCGAGATTGTTATACACACCTTCTTTTGGTGAGTGAAGTATAAACAAAAGATGAAGAGACATTTTTTTGGTGTTTGGTCAATATTTTATCAAGCTTTGGTTTAATTAAAGTTTTTTAATTTTTTGCTTTTAGATATTATTGTTATATTGGACATGTTTATTGATATATAAGTTCACTTATAGTTACTAATTTACCTATCATAATGTATTTTGGTAAATTAGTAACTATACATGAACTTTCTATTCATCCTCATTTGCATAACATGAAAGTATAGTTTATATACTAAATTAAGTCTAATCTAATGACCAGATCCAAAATTCAAAAAACAAAGAAACTTGACCAAACAAAAGCCTAAAAAAATCCTGACCAAAAACTGAAAAAACGATTGTTTATGTTTGTTCATACTGCACACTCCAGAACAATCTATCTATAACGATCTTAGAGAAGGAAAGATAAGTTAAAGTCCAATCATGAACAAATTGAAAGATGTTTGATAAAATTCACCTTTTACATTTCAAATTCTCACAAATGCCATGATTAGACTCCAATTGAAAATAATTCATTTCAAATTCCATGTTTGGCAATTATTTCTTTAGAAAAGATTATAATAAACCATTCTCAAAATTTCTTCCTCATATATTGAGTTTTCTCCAACTCCACCAGGAATAAATATCAAGTGCGGCCAATCACCGATAAGAAATCTATATTGGGACAAAGACTAGCTTGTAGTGTAGCGTCTTATTACTATCTAGATGAATTGATTTGTTGCTCTAAAATTCATGTTTTAAAATCTGGTAGGATCAAAACACTGATGTGAATGATGAGTAATGGATAAACCTAGATATACACAAGGTGTATATCATGATTTTAATTAATTTTGGGCACATGGTCGAAGCCACAGGTAGCACAAAGAACTAAAAAATACGAAGATATGCATAAATTGGTTTGTCATTAAAAAGAACTTCAAATGGTGACCTTTTTTAAGGGGTGCTGGTGGGTAGATTGTTGATGATATATGTGGATGATGACATGCAACGAACCAAAATTGGATGGTAAGACAACTTGATGTAAAAGTGTTTTGGTTGTCTCAACTAGGTGACGATGTCATCTTTCTGCTATGGCAGCCCGTTGAGGCGTCTATGATGGAGAAACATGGTGTTGAATGCAAATCAAATGATGATATGAGTCAAGCATGTGATATTCACCTCCTCCATCAGTGTAAAGGGTGAAGATTTTTGTACCAAAATGTTTTTCAAGAACATGATGTAAGTGGTGAAAATTTTGTTGGACTTCAGTTTGTTTTCCAGTGTGTATAACCAGATGTACTTGTTATACTGATAAAAAAATTTAATAAGTACATATTTTATCAATTGAAAGCACCGTGGAGGGTCAACACAAATCACTGTAAAGTGTTTCTAATAGAAATTTGCTGGACAATTGTTTGAAAAAAGTAAGTAAGTTGTCTTTATTGCAAAAACATGTATTACAATAAGTGAATTTATCTTTCAATGAATAAGAAAGAGTAAACTTTGTGAGACTGCGAAATAAAACTCGAGAACGGGGGTGACCTGATCTTTGATGCCAATAATGTAACAACAACATTAATGTTTGGACAAGAGAGTGATGGCCATTCGTAGAGTCCTGCTTTATTCGGGATGCCTAAAAGAGGAGTCCCCATAGTTAGATCCTTCACAAGAAAATCCAAAGGAATAAACTCTATTGAGGTTATGTTGTCTTTTCCATATTGAGAAACTGAAAGAAGATTACAGTTGATAGAAGGAGCACATAAATAAATAGAGAGTTCAAAAGCACTATTTGATGCAGATAAATGAGTAGTTAAAATTTAAGTAATTCGAATCACATTACCACTACCTATCGTACATCCTTTATCCCTTCGAATTCTCGAACATTATGCAGTGAGTTGGCATTAGAGGTAATGTGGTGAGTGATATATCGTGGTTTCACAGTATTATTAATATTTTTTCCTTAAGTTGAGTGTGTCCAAAAGCCTTTTTGTGCTAATTTTAATGTAAGTTTCTCTTTATTTGCAAGAAATCTGTCTAAAAGAGGAATGCAGAGGTTTTTGAGCAAAAAATACAGAAAACTACCACCTACGGAGCTTGTGACGGTTCGCCATGCCAGTGACGGTCCGTCGGTGGAATCGTAGTGCAGCTGCTGAAGGAAGATGGGGAAGTCTGACCAAGTGTGGGGTTACGGAGTGCGTGACGGACCGTCATAGCCATGACGGCCTGTCATGCTGGTTCGTCATGAAGTTTAGAGAAGTAGTCCAGTATCCAAATTATAAGAGTTTAAGTGTTTTGGAACGAAACCCTCGATCGACCGTTGTGCCTGTGACGATCCGTCATATCTGCTGTCGAGGATAATGGAGAGAGCAATAAAAGAAATTGCACAAGTATGGGATGAAGGAGTCCATTACATTCCGTCGTGACCACGACGATCCGTCGCGAGGTCAGTCAACCCAGCCGCGTTTTGACAGATTTCTAGCTAATAGAGTCCTTATATAATTAGGTTTTAATTTTTTTCTATAAATAGTTCGAAAAACCTCATTTTTGAAGTTAGACGCTGGATTATTTTGAGACCCTTGATCATTGTTTGACCCGGGATTTTTTTGAGACCCTTGATCATTGTTAGACTCTTGATTATTTTTTAGACCATTTGTGAGTTTCTTGATTATTTTGAGATTCTTGAAATTGATTGTTGGTGATTTTTGTTGATTAACCAAGCAAACTATCGAATTTTACTCTTTCTCATTGAAGTAAGTACATGAATTCTTATACCATATATTTGAATATTGTGATTATGAGTATGGGTAACTAAACTCCATAACGAAGGTTGTGGCAAGCATAGGAAAATAATGAGGTAAAACCTAACTAAAATAACAATTCTAGAATAGTATCTTGCATGTATTGATAATTCTTTCGCTTAGAAGTATTTTTAAAGGATGGACAACGTTAGAACTCGCCTTAATGCTACTTGTTGGACAAGGAGGTAGATAATAGGAAAAGAATTATCAACATAGATTTAGTGTATACTATCTAATAGGTTAGTATTGATTGGTACGAGGTAATAACTTAGTCAAATATCGAATACGATGCTTAATATGAGGTAAAGATAAGGGTTAGTATAGCAACACACGTAGCCAGATCAAGGTGCGGAGTGAAATTTTCTAGATGCCGGACCAAGGATATAGAAATACATAACTTATCACTTTGCATGCAAGATACTAGTAAAGAATTGTTATAGTTAGAATTATCAAGTTATGAACCTGTAGGGAACATGTAAACCCTAGTTACTTATATTAATTGATTAAACTCGAACATTCGAAGCTGTTAGTTGTCTCCTTTAATTTCGCTAGTTATTTTCATTTATTTAGAAATAGAAAACCCCCCTTTTATCATTTTTGTTGTCCAAGGAAGTAATTGACTGAACAATAGTAATAATAGATTGAAGTTAAGTCTAAACTATTTTCCTCGTGGGAACGATCTCAACCTCATTAGTTGGGTTATTTACTTGACACGACCGCTTTACTTCTTATTTGAGAAGTAAGTTTGAGCGTATCAAATTTTGGCGCCGCTGCCGGGGAAAGTAGCTTTTAAATTAACTTAAACTTATTACTATAGTTCAGTTGATATTTTCTTGATTTTACTTTGTCTTATTATTTTTGATTCGTGCAGAACAACACTCCTTGTATGCCAAATACACGGAGAGGAAGAGAACCCTTGTTTCCCTACAATCACGAATTAGAGCGTACACTACGCAACATGAATCGAAACTTTAGAATTAATGATGATGATCCAAATTAGAACATCCCAGCTCCGATTGATGTTCATGGTCAGTTGTTACCCGATGCTCCGGGTGAACACCAATAGAGGGGACAAAATCTCGCTCCACGGCCCCAAGAATACTAAGGGGCTATGACAACATAGCAGACTCTAATGGGCCACTTGTCTTGCCTCCTCTACCACCAGGCCACACCTTTGTGGTGACTAGTAGCCTGATGCAAATGCTCACTGCCAGTGGTTTGTTTTCAGAGCTACCTTCTGAGGATCCACATGCCCATATAGCTAAGGTAAGGGCAGTGTGTAACAGCTGGTAGGGAGGCCTGACTTGGACTTAGATGTAATAAGTGTTAGAGTGTTTCCTCTTTCAGTAACGGGAGAGGCTGCATTATGGTTCACTGATCTCCCTTACAACTCAATTTTCACTTGAAACCAACTAAAGGACATTTTCTTAGCACGCTACTACCCGGTCTCCAAGAAACTAAACCACAAAGACAGAGTGAACAATTTTGTGGCCCTACCAGGAGAGTGTATTAGTAGTTCTTGGGATAGATTCACCTCATTTTTGAGAAGCGTCCCAAATCACCTTATAGATGATGAGTCACTGAAGAAATACTTCTATCGGGGACAGGATGATAATAATAAAGCGGTGTTGGAAACTATAGCAGGTGGATCTTATGGGGAGTGTCCTTATGTTGAGATTCCTGAAAAATTAGTGAAAATCTCCCAGAATAATAAAGCATGTAGTACTAGGATGTCAGATACTGGGAGAAAACCTTCGCAGTGCAGTCCACTGAAGAAATGGCTCAGATGAGAACTGAGCTTGTGTTGGTACTAAAACATATCACTGGGGTTACAAAAAAGATAAATGTAGTTAACTACTTCTCTAAGTCACCACCAACTAATGATGAATGCTATTACGCGGAGGATTCCTATGCAGTAAATGAGCAGACGGGGGGTTTTCGACTGAGTACCCAAGGCTCAAATAAGTATAATTGGTGACAAGGTCAAGGGAACCAAGGTTGGATCTATAGTAACTATAACCGTGAGGGTCATTATGTCTGAGATGGATACTACAACCGCAACAACAACTTCAACAAGGGTAACTACGGTAACAAAAATGATAGGAATGGGCCCTATGTCCCTCCTCAAAATCGTGAAGTTACTCCTAGGGATGATGGAGATAGTGTGGCGCGAGTTTAGGATATGTTGCACAAAATAATGAGAAGATTCGATGCTAGTGATGAGCACATTAAAGAGTTAAGGTGTAATTTATTGGGGAAAATGTCGATAAACATGCAATATCGATTAAGCAGATCGAGTTGCAAATGGCCCAATTATCTACGACAGTGAACACATGGCAATCGGGCACTCTTCCTAGCAACACTATCCAAAATCTAAAAAATGATGCACACTGTATGGCAATCACTACTCGGGGTGGTAAGCAAACCATTGACCCACCTATGCCGTCTAATGAGGAAAAGGTGAGAAAGTATGATAATAAGGTGGTAAAGGGTAGTGGTGAAGTAGAAGATAGCACTGGAAAAGATGCAGAAGTCCCTATGAAGGTAATTCCCATGACTAGATTACCACCACCCTTTCCTCAGAGATTAGTGAAAAAGACTGAGGATGGTAAATATCGGCATTTTATAACAATGCTAAACCAACTTTTTATCAAAGTCCCTTTGGTAGAAGCTCTAGAACAAATGTCAGGTTATGCCAAGTTTATGAAAGATCTGGTTACAAAGACAAAATCGATCACTTTAGAGGATCATGATAGAATGCAACATTGTAGTGCTATTGCTACAAGATCTCTCGCACAAAAGAAAGAAAATCCAGGTGCGTTCACTATTCCTTGTACAGTAGGGTCATTACATTTTGCGAAAACATTATGTTATCTGGGGGCAAACATAAATCTCATGCCCCTTTCGATTTACAAGAAGTTGGGTTCGGGTGACCCAAAACCCACTACGATGCGGCTACTGATAGCTGATCGAACAGTGAAAAGGCCTATAAGGATACTCCACGACGTGCTAGTAAAAGTGTTGTCGTTCATATTTCCGACAGATTTTGTTATTCTTCATTGTGAAGTCGATTTTAAAGTGCCTATTATTCTTGGGAGGCAATTCCTAGCTACAAGTAAAGCCTTAGTTGATAAGGAAAATGGGCAGATGAAATTTTGGTTGAACAATGAAGAAGCGACCTTCAACATTTGTAGGTCCATGAGGCAGAGTGGTGAGCTCCAATCGGTATTCGCCATATCCCACAAAGAAAAGATGAAGAAGGAGAATGAACAAAAAAAGTGAAAAACAAGAGTTTATGGTTGGGGATTTGGTGCTTTTAGACAGTTCAAGGTTGCATTGGCTTCCGGGTAAGCTCAATTCCAAACGGACTGGCCCTTACTTGATTACCCAAGTATTCCCTCATGGAGCAGTTTAGTTAAAAACCAAGGAGAGAGTGCAGTTTAAGGTGAATCGAGAATGAATAAAAATCTATTTTGAGCGTACTGCACCGGTGAATGAAGTAATAGAGGCATACCATCTTGATGAAGGCTGAGAAATCAACTGTCCTCAGTCGTGCCGTGACGTTAAATCAGGCGCTTGTTGGGAGGCAACCCAATACTTATAGTTTTTTTTTCTAGTAATGGTAGCATTTTCTACTAATGGGTTTTAAATTTGTAGGCACATCACCAGGAAATTTTGCAGAAAATCACTCTGCAACAGTCACCAACGGACACATGCAACGGACCATCATTCCCATGACGGTCCGTATCGCACAACCACTGGTTGTTAGAGACCCTATTCCTACGTGTCTCTCACGTTTTCTAAGTGTCCTCCAACGGACATCTACGACGGACCGTCATACTCTCGACGGTCTATCCTGCATAACCGTCATGACATAAATATAACGATAGCATGCATAAATATAATGAGATTAATCGAGATTGATAGACAAATGATTTCAAAATATAAAACATGGATACTATTGTACAAAGATTTTGTATTGAGTCATAGTGCGTCGCTTGAGGACAAACAATGAATTTAAGTTTAGGGTGTTGATATACCGTGGTTTCATGGTATTATTAATACTTTTTCTTTAAGTTTAGTATGTCTAAAAGCCTTTTTTGCTAATTTTTATGTAAGTTTCTCTTTATTTGCAGGAAATCCTTCTAAAAGAGGAATGCAGCGGTTTTTTCGCGAGAAATACAAAAAAGTACCACCTACGGAGCTTGTGACGGTTCGTCGTGCCCGTGACGGTCCTTAGGTGGCATCGTAGTGCAGATGCTGAAGGAAGATGGGGAACTGTGACCAAGTGTGGGGTTACGGAGTGTGTGATGAACCGTCGTAGCCCTGACAGCCCGTCCTGCTTGTTCTTCATGAAGTTCAGAGAAGTAGTACTAGTACCCAAATTCTAAGAGTTTAAGTGTTTTGGAACGGAGACCCTCGACGGACCGTTGTGCCTGTGACAATCCGTCATATATGCCGTCGAGGGTAATGGAGAGAGAAGCAGAAGAAATTGCACAAGTATGGGACGACGGAGTCCATTACGGTCCGTCGTGACCACGACGATCCGTCACGAGGTCAGTTGACCCAGCTGCGTTTTGACATATTTCGAGCTAATAGAGTCCTTATTTAATTAGCTTTTTATTTTTTATAAATAGTTTGAAAAAACCTCATTTTTGATGTTAGACCCTGGATTATTTTGAGACCCTTGATCATTGTTTGACTCGGGATTTTTTTGAGACCCTTGATCATTGTTAGACTCTTGATTATTTTTTAGACATTTTGTGAGATTGTTGATTATTTTGAGATTCTTGAAATTGATTGTTGGTGATTTTTTTTGATTAATCAAGCGAACTTTCGGATTTTACTCTTTCTCGTTGAAGTAAGTACATGAATTCTTATACCATATATTTGAATATTGTGATTATGACTATGGGTAACTAAACTCCATACCTAGGGTTGTGGGATCCATAGGTAAATAATGAGGTAAAACCTAACTAAAATAACAATTCTAGAATAGTGTCTTGCATGTATTGATGATTCTTTCGTTTAGAAGTCTTTTTAACGGATGGCCAACATTAGAACTCGCCTTAATGCTACTTGCCGGACCATGGAGGTATATAATAGGAAAAGAATTATCAACATAGATTTAGTGTATACTATCTAATAGGCTAGTATTGATTGGTACGAGGTAATAACTTAGTCAAATATCGAATACGATGCTTAATATGAGGTAAAGATAAGGGTTAGTATAGCAACACATATAGCCGGACCAAGGTGCGGAGTAAAATTTTCTTGATGTCGGACCAAGGATTTAGAAATACATTACTTATCACTTTGCATGCAAGATACTAGGAAAGAATTGTTATGGTTAGAATTATCAAGTTATGAACCTGTGGGGAACATGTAAACCCTAGTTACTTTGATTATTTGATTAAACTCCATCATTTGAAGATGTTAGTTGTCTCCTTTAATTTCGCTAGTTATTTCCATTTATTTAGAAATAGAAACCCCCCTTTTTATCATTTTTGCTTTCCAAGGAAGTAATTGACTGAACAATAGTAATAATAGATTGAAGTTAAGTCTAAACTATTTTCCTTGTGGGAACGATCTCAACCTCATTAGTTGGCTTATTTACTTCACACGACTGCTTCACTTCTTATTTGAGAAGTAAGTTTGAGTGTATCAGTGAGATGCACCCAAGTCCAAAATTCAGGGGCCATGAGCCACTGTATGAGAAACAAAATTAGCCTTTGCTCAAAGTGGTTATTGTAAAAACATTGTTCGTATGCCAAAATTTATCACAAAGCTGACAACAGACTTTTGAGGGTTGTTGTGGAAAATTACACCATTGAGAACTACTGTTAAAATGTTGGGGAGTGGTGTTTTGAGTGGGTTGTTTAGTTGGTGGATTCCAATTGTTGTTGGTGGGCATCAAGTATTATGTAAGGATGATTGAGAATATGTGACGCATTAAGTAACTGCAGTGCTTACTTGAGTGGTGGTCTTCTTTTGCTCCTCCTGTTTGAGAAAAACCTTGTGATCAAAAAGTTTGTCAAAAAGTTCAGCGTAGTTGATGGGAGAATTGTGTGTCTATATTGTTGTTGAACACGGAACTCTTGACGGGGGGACTCAATATTCTTACCACAAGTTCTTCATTATTGACCGTGAACCGGCTATGGCGAGTTCACCAGATAGAGATGGAATCATGAAGGTTGTCAATAATAGATTTGTTATCCTTTTTAAGTCAACTTAGATAGTGATGGAGGATGAATATGCAAGTTTAAGATTTGTTCACAAAAGATTAGTGGAGGTGATTCAAAATTTGGAGTTGTCAGCGGAAGGGACAATGGATGCAGTTGTTGTATCAAAAGAGGCCATAAAAGCATTCTTAATCAGTTTATCTTGTCGAAACTACTCTTTGTACTCAGGATTGGAAGTTGCAGTTTTGTTAGTGACAATTGTTTTCAGAGGAGACAGTTTGGTGTCGTGTAGATGACGATAGAGATCAAGGTTATGAAATGGCATCGAAATCTTGGCAGTCCAAACTAAGAGTTGTGGCTCCTAGACAGTGTAATAAAAAGTCTAGAGGTTGGATTAAACTTAATCACATTTTTAATGATAGGGGAAGCATTAACATTTGCAAGTGGGCTGGTTGGAGCCATTGACGGTGAGGAAAAAAAATATTCTTTAGAGTATTTGTGGCGATGATACCATATAAAGAAAGAGAAATAAAATAGAAGAAATATTATTATTTGATGAAAACTTGTAGAGTTTTTATAAGATGAAATACAATTTTTTCAGCTTAAACTAACACCTAGAATGCAGGAACATATAACGGCAACTAATATAACTAACGCCTGAATAATTGAACAAACCTAATCCTAATAAAACTGTGCGCAATTAAACAACGTTACACCACTAGTAAAACACTAATGTAATGCACTATTAGTCGTTAGTTCTGTATTGGTGTCCAAGATGACTTGTATCTAGTGAGATCTACTTTCTCAATCATCCCTAAGGCATACTTTATTTGATTAATAAAAATTCCTCGATCTAGCTTAGTTACATGTAGGTACTAGTCATATCATATCTAATTCAAGACAAGATTTACCAATGAAAGTTAAATCTATAGTGATAAATGGAGAAGACCCAAATTCCTAATCTACAAATTAGAAGATTTTCAGAATATGGATTTTGGGGCGACAAACCAATTCATATAGCTAGTATTCAATAGCTACTACAGAAGATTATATTTGTCTCAAATTAGATTTCTTGGGAGTGACTGGCCGCCCTGTGATATCTATTCCTACACAATGGTATTGAGGAAAGCTCAATCTATGAGAAAGAAATGTTTAGGATGGTTTAGTATTGGTAGAGACATGGACTCAATGTTCAGTTTCATCAATTTTTTTTGATGAGGGACACTAAAATCTTGTTTAAAAAATAATTACCAAGTACAAAGTTTGCGCAGAATTATTTTCTATTGGAGTCAGAATTCATCGCATTCGTGAGAATTCGAAATGTATAAGGTGTAGTTTTTCCAAGCTCTTTCATGTTCTTTAGTTGTTCTTGATTGGATATTTATATTGTAACACTCCGAAAGTCCATCACTTAATATAGAGTCTCAATAGATGAACTAAGCCTTAAAACAATGTTTCTAAACCTAAACAAAAGTAATTCACTCAATTACAAAGTAGTAGAGTCAAAAAGTCAAGAAACGACCATGATGTACGTAGATTTGTGAAAGATGAGCTAGTGTGCCTTCATGTTTTTCAAGGGGTTTTAAGAGTTGGAATTTAGTCAAATTAGGTAAAAAGGTTGAGAATACATGTTAGAGTGTGTTTAGTGTCTAAACGTCAGGGTACGACTCCCGAAGGACCACCCTAAGGGTCCTTTAAGAGGACCCATCCATTGACACTCAAAAGTTGTCATTTGACAGTGTGCAACCACGAGACCACATGACGAGCCATAATTTGGTTGAATATTCTTCGATGGTGTCATTGGTTGAAACTTAAAAATTTACTCAAAAGTCTCAAAAATCAGTTCTCTGATCCAAACCACGAATGACCAGGATGGTCCATAGTTTGGACTATGCCACGTCGACGTTAAGTCGTTGCTTGGGCTTAAACTTCATTGTCCGATTTTGGTTGACTTAAGGGTAATATGTTAATTAGTTATTTAATTAAAAGGGGGTTAAGGAGTGGTTAATTAAGTTAGTTGGGGACTAAAAAAGAGTTAGACTTCATTAAACTAACTCATGACCTCAGTATTGGCCAAACCCAATCAGCTCTCACTTCTCTCCACTTTCTCTCACAACCCAAAGGCCCCCATTGAAGATCAAGGTACAATATTCAATAGGTATTTAATATTCAAGTTTTTATCCATCACTCTTCAAGGAATATTAAGGTGTGAAAGCGATTCACTCTTAGGATCTCTTTCCCCAAGAGGCTCTTCAAAATTGCTTTCCAAAGATGTCTAAAACTTGGGTTTTCATCCAACTTCGTTGATTCCTTTTTAAATTGATTTAATGTTGTATTTTATTTATTAATGTTGATATATTATGATTGTTTATTGGTTTATTTTTTTAATTCCTTAGGTTTTGACCTATTTTCTATAAGAGATCCATGATTGTCCCTTTTCCCTAACCCTAGGTTATGAATTGAGGTGTTTAGTGATTAAGGATGATGAAATTGATTAAGTTCTTGTAAAATTTACTATTATATGATGATGTTGACTAAATTGAGGGATAAATAACCTGAGATTGATGATGAAGTCTTGAATGAGGTTTTGGAAGCTAGTGGTAAGACTTTTATAATTATGAGTTCTCTACTTGAATAATCATTGTTTATTCTAGATATTCAATCAAATTATGATTTGTGAATAGAATAGTAACATGATGAATATGATGGAATGCTATGGATATGTTGAATTGTGAGATCTTGATAGGGGTATGCAAGGTTGAATGTGATTCTCTTTTGTGCCTTACTATGATATGACTATGACATGATGTTCTCACTAAATGATGGTTTGTTATGAAATGACTTTCTCGTTCTAAACCTAAATAGCTAATGACAGATTATATAAGGGGTTAGTATCCTATGACATATTTTAAGATTTGATGATTAATCAACGATTAAATATATTACAAAAAGGGACTTTAACTTAGAACCGAGAGAACTAGATATGAGATATGTCCCTTTCCGATGAGGGAAAATAGGTTCACAATGTTTCTCATGAGAGGAGAATACAATGCAAATGTGCATAAAGAGGGTTTCAAATACATATATGCTAGTTCCATAACTATTTTACCCCATAGGAAAACTAGCTACTAGATCCACCTAGAATTCTATGTTAATTTTTGGTTCTACCTTGGCAGGTAGAGAAATTTCTTTCGATGTAGGATTTCATGACACCAAATTCCATTTTAGCTCGCATGGTCTAATGTCGGTTAAGGTGATTGTTCTCGAAAGTAAAATGAATGAATGAAAGTAATAAAGATAAACTCTAACTAGGGTGACTTAAGGGGTTATACTTAGTGTAGGTAAGGTTATGTGACTTTACCTATGCATTGCACAAGTTGACCTTGAGGGGAGTCCTAGGAGGATGTTCTTATATGCTTATGTTTTGAATGAAATGCATAATGTTGATTTTATATGATGTTGATATTATATGATGTTGACTTCATTTGATAAACATGATACTGATCTAAATTGCTATGTATGATGATGATTATATGCATGATGTGAGGTTATGTGAAGTATAGACATTGCTTATGGTCTCTTTTCTAGTTTACTTGATTATGTGGGATTATGGGGCTTCACATGAGCATTGTATTTGTAGGTGTTGGATGGGATTGGGAGTAAGGGTATTGTATACTTTAATATTATTAACTCTATGATATGAATTTTGATATGACTTTATGATGAAGCTATTCATGTTGATATAACTCTATGATGATGCTATTCATGTTAATATAACTTTATGATAATTCTTTTCTTGTATGTGGATATGAACTTGTCTTAAGTGATTTTATGTGTGCATAAAAGGCTTTGAAAGTGACTTAGCATGGCTTTTCAACAAAATATCCTTTTGTGCATGTTTTCAATGGTTTTAACTTGCATATGTTTCCATACTTGGTACATGTGGTTTGTAGTAACCCATATTCTTTATATTTCATAAATATGTAGGTTCGGGCCATGAAGAGTAGAACTCCATTTAAGGAGGACTTGGATCTTTTCCGAAGTTGTTGCTGAGTCCTCAAGTTCGATGATGATTCCACTTTTCTATCTTCATTTTGACTTTGTCTAAGGACACTTTTCACTTTTCTTCCTTATATTGAGACTTTGTTGTAAGCCTATGTGTGGCATATTGTTTTAGTGTAAGGCTTATGCCCAACTTTGTACTTCTTTATTAGATGGTTATATATGAGAAAAAATATTAGACCTAGTTATGAATTGTCTATATTGCATAAATGAGAATTCTACTTACACTTCATAAACCAGGAGTTTATGTAAACTCCATATATGTTAAATGAGAAGCATAAGTATACTTTACTTTGTAAAAGTTTTAAATTTTCCATATTTTCTCTACCTATGACATTTGATAATGTATTCTAAGGGATAATATAAGTCCTCTTTGAGAATGAAGATGCCAGTTACGTCTGGGGGTGCTCACTGGTCGTGACATACATGGTATCAAAGCATGAGGTTGATAAATCTTAGGATTGATGTCTCACTATACCACGTTCACGTAGTGTCTTGTTCATAATTGTGAAGCGTACCACAATTATGTATGAGAGGTTATGTGATGCTTCGTAAATTCTCACCTTTTTGGTATACTTGAAGGCCTGCCTCGAGAGATATGACTCTTTGTGTCCTTTTTCATATAACCCTTTTTTTATGGTTATAGGCTATGACTACTATAAGGGAAACCGCAAGAAAATTTGAAGATGAGATAGTTAATGCGGGAGTTCCTCCCCAAAACAATCAAGCTCCTACTCAAGAACAAGCTCCTAAAGGTGACCAAGCTCGGTCAATCCTCTGGCCATGACGTATTGAGAGATAAGGTTGTCTTTCATCAACTTTACTCAAGACATGACTACTCAAGCTCAAGACGTAGCTACTCAAGCTCAAGATCTAGTGGCTCAAGCAAGCTGAGAAGTTGGACCATGTAAACCAAAATGCTAGAGCCATGGCTTCTAGCTTGAGAGACGTCAATAGGATGAACCATCCAATGTTTTTTGTGTCTAAGGTTAATGAATACCCACAAGACTTTCTTGATGAGATCTAGAAGATCTTGTATGCTATGGGAGTGAGTTCAAGTGAGAAGGCCGAGCTAGCCGCATATAAACTTAAGGATGTGTCTCAAACTTGGTACCCTCAATGGAAAGACAATATATCATTGAGAGGTCTACCTATTAGTTTTCAAGTCTTTAGGAGGGTTTTCTTGATAGCTTCTTTCCAAGGGATAAAAGAGAGGCAAAAGTTGAAGAGTTCATCAACCTTCATCAAGGAGGTACGAGTGTGCTAGAATACTCTTTGAAATTCACTAAATTATCGAGGCATGCCGCTTCTTTGGTGTCTAATCCTACAGATGAAATGAAAAGTTCTGTGACGTGTGTGTCCGATGATCTTAAGGAAAAGTGTCGTTCGGATATGCTTCTTGAAAATATGGACATTTTTTGTAATGCATGTAAAATGACATAGGTGAAGGTAGATCATAAGACGTGTTTCATGATGTTTTAAAGTCCTAAAATGGTTTATAATGATGTTTTGAGTCAGTCTAACGTTTGGAAGTGCTTGGAGGTCAAACGTCTAAGAATGTCCTTGACGTTCAAAAGTTTTTCCTTGAGACGGGCTTGTGTGTTCTAGTGTCTTGGTATGTTTATGTGTTGTATGGAGTTCAAATTGATATTAGAGGTTATTCATATGTATACGTGGGTATTTGTGTTGGAATTGTTCGGGAACGATTTCCCAAGGACCGCTATAGGGGTCTTAAGGAGGTCCCAACCATGGGCTAGCAAGCTACCCAACGCAGCGTCCAATTACTCATCGAGGGATTTAGTCCGCGTCGCAGACTTTGTTCAATTAACCATTCAAATTCTCAAGTCCAAAGAAAAACGTCTCCATCTCTTCTGTCCAAAAACGTCAATTGATGAAGATATAAAGTTCCAAGGAAGAGACAATTTTTTTAGGTTTTTCTCAATCAATTTAGTGGAATTTTCTTCACAATTAAGGTATGGTGCTTAATCCTTGAATCTTCTTTCTTCAATGAGTCAATTTCAATGGTTTTCAAAGATGATCAAAAAGATGAATTCTCCTTTTTTCTTATCTAGAAATGAGTTCTTGCATAAAATGTTTTGAATCAATGTATTATGATTCAATTGATGTTAATTTGATAATTTTAAACAGAAAACTCCTTGGAACCATGCAAATCATGATTTCCTTATTTTGACTATATTATGGGTGATTTGATCATGTCTCAATTGTATTGATTTCTTATGTAGACTGTATTAGGATATTGATATATGTATAAATTATGTTACAATTGTATATAGGCTGTCTTAATTTGATGATTTTCATATTGGGTCTTGTTTGGATTAATTGTATATTATGATTATTGGGTTGAATTGGTGATCATGGATATTGGTAAGAGCCTTTATGGACTGAATTATTTGTTCATGTCTATTGGTCAGAGCCTTTATGGATTGAATTGGATATGTATTAGAGATGTTGTGATTGGAATAATGGTATGTTGACCTAACCTTTTCTATATTGTGTAGTATAGGTATTTCAATCATGATGCTTTGTATGATCCACTTAAGGTGACGATGCTTATATGCTATATTTGTGAATAATGGGGCCTCGTCGGTGTTACTTTATGAATTATGATATTGTAATGATAGAACGTGAATATATGATAATTGTGAAGGTCTATGAGACTCATGTGTATATGTGAAGTCAAAGTGTGTTCTTCTATTTGATCAAATGTGATCATGATACGCTATAGTGATGTCTTATGTATGTATACTTGATGTTGGAGTGTGAATTTTCCTCGTTGACTATGTGAACATTATGATGAGTTATGTTGATGTTTCTAAAGAAGCGTGTAGAGTGACTTGCAAGTAGTAGACCCTATTTTATACTTGAATGATATTGTACATGTGATAAGATGATAATGAAGTATGTCTATTTTTGGTAGACCTATGTCCATTACTTGATACTTGAACAACATGAATAAGAATCCTTGACTTAGTAGGCAAAAGAATCTTAGTCATGAAATTATATGTATGAGGTTCAGAAGGTCAATTTATCTGGAAACTTTTAGAAAGAAGGTTATGATATCATTGAAATTGAAAGTCGTAATGATATACTTCTTGTGTGAATGGTGGACTTAGGGGTGGTTGGTTCGAATGCAATGAATCATCATTAGGAAATCATTGAGATATCTTAATAACCATTGTAGGCAGCCCTAGTAGACCATCTTTGGCAAGGTGTATTGTGATTTAGTTATGAAAAAGATATGGTACCTCTTAATATTCTCCTTTATTGAATTATTCTATGAGAAGAAAGGCTAGCACCAAGAGAATATCCTTTGGGAGTAACTTCAGTTAAGATGGATATTAGAGTACACAGAAACCCTTGATATTCCTTAACCATGTGCCTACATGGGTTGTGTCTTAGTTCTACCATTGGCAAGTAGAACACCCATTATCGGAGTAGGGTTGGCTATGGATTCCATGCCTAGATAATATTGTCTATGTTTGTTATTGTATATTCTCATCATGTTGGATGCATGTTAATATTAAAAAAGCTCTATGAAGTTTAGGTAGTGGAATGGGGAGCTATCTAGACATTGCACTAGTAGGCTTTGAAGATGTTGGTATGTAGGTTCCCTAGGTCTTCTCGAACACCATTAAGTGAATGTCCTTAAGTTTTGAATGTCTCCTAAATGGTTTAATGAACATAATGACTTAATTGAAATGTATGTTAATGAAAAGGTACTTATCTAGAGTAGCTTTAAGGATTGCTTCGGTAGGCTTGGTGAGTGTGTATGGGCGGTCTCTTCATTTGTTACATAGGTGAGTCTTAGAGTAACTCTAGGTAGGGAGTTAAATGTATGAAATGGTAATGATCTTATCTTAGGTAGTCTAAAGGATCACTTTGGTGTGTGCGAAAGGATTGTATGGGCGGTCTCTTCATAACTCATTCAAGTGAGCCTTAGAATCACCTTTGGTAGGAGGGTCTCATGTTTATGTGATTTGAAGTAATCTTGGTGTTATATTGTGGAAGGTGACTATATGTGCTTATGGTGACTTAATGTGACCACTCATACTTGCTTTATGAAGTTTTACTCAAAAAGAGCATGTTTTATACGAATGTCCTTTTAGCATGATTTTATTGTATTACACCATATTTAGTTCACACTAACGTACTAATTCTGTATATTTTTTCCATCTCTAAGGTGGTAGGTAGCATCTGAGAGTAGTCTCAAAGTGGAAGCTTGGATTAGTGTTCATTCAAGCAAGTGTTTTATGCCTTCATTAGATTTGAGGACATCATGAATGTGTAGTTTTTCTTATTGAAAGTATTGTAATAGACTTAGATATTTCAATACGTTTAAGTGTGGAGGGTGTCCCAAGATATTCTTATGTATAAGATAGTGACTTTGAGACATAGACTTTCTTATAATTTTCTATAACAGAGATTTTTTGAAGTATTACTATTTTTTGTGAAAAGTTTAATTCTTCACTACATTGCATACATATATGATATCAATAATGTCAAAGGCTTGTACAAGGCCTCTGAGAGGTAAAGTACACCGTGTTACGATTAGAGGGAGTGCCATATCTTCTAGGGTGTGCTATCAGGTCGTGACATTTCTTTTTTGATGGTCCATGCTACACTAGTTGAGGAAAGTAGGCTTGAAAGGAAGAATAGGGAGTTCAAGAGGGCAAGACCTTATGAGGGAGGTACTTCTAATGGTAAGTTGGAAATTCAAGACAAGCCTAGGTTCAAGAACAGGTTCTCTAACAAAGTTCCTTCCAATTTCCCAACGCTGGTAAGGATAGGGTGTCTAACCCTAAGTCCCAAAGGGTAAGAGGTGGAAATTCTCCAAGTGATAAACCTACTTGTACTAAATGTGGTAAGAAACATATGGGTGAATGTCTAGTTGGGATAAATAATTGCTTTAGGCATGGAAAGAGTGTCCATAAAGTGAGGGATTATCCCGTGCTTAAGGATAGAGGAAGGGAAAGTAACAAAGCTCAAGTAAGCAGTCCTAGTTCAGATGCTCCTAAGAAGAACCACTTCTATGCTCTCTGCTCTAGGGGTAATCAAGAGGATTTTCCCGATGTCGTCACTAGTATGTTACCAGTATTTTCCATCAATGTCTTTGCTTTACTAGAGCCCGGTGCCACCTTATCTTTTCTAACCCACTTAGTGTCCATGAAGTTTAATATATTACCCGATGTTTTGATTGAACCTTTTTTGGTTACTACCCCGGTGGGTGATTCCGTTGTGGCTAGAAGAGTATTTAGGAGTCGTCCTACATCATTTCCCAATAGATTTACATTGGTCGATTTAATAGAAATTGATATGTTGGACTTTGATGTCATATTGGAGATGGATTGGTTGCATGATTGTTTTGCTTCTATAGATTGTAGATTAAGGGTAGTGAAATTCCAATAACCTAATGAACCCATCTTAGAATGGAAGGGGGGAAACTTAATACCTAGTGGTCGAATCATTTCGTGTCTAAAATCTTGTAAGATGATTTCTAAGGGTATCTCTACCATATTTTGAGGGTCAAGGACCTTGGGTCTGAAGCTCCTCCTTTAGAGTCTGTCCCCGTAGTGAAGGATTTTCCATAAGTCCTCCTCGATGATTTACCCAATATTTCTCCCGAATGGGAAATAGACTTCGGCATATACTTGTAATTGGATACAAAACCCATTACAATTCCTCCTTAACGATGGCTCCAACCAATTTGAAGGAATTAAAGATTCAACTCAAAGATTTTATATACAAGGGTTTTATAAAACCAAGTATTTCTCAATGGGGCGCTCCTGCGTTGTCTGTAAAAAGATAGGTCCCTGAGGATGTGAATTGATTACTCATAACTAAATAAGGTCCCCATAAAGAACAAGTATCCTCTCCCTAGGATTGACGATTTGTTTGATCAACTCCAAGGGGAAAGCTACTTTTCAAAAATTGAATTGAAGTCGGGTTATCACCAACTTAGGTAAGAGGTGAAGATATACCTAAATCGTCTTTCCAAACTAGGTATGGTCATTATGAGTTCCTCGTTATATTTTTTGGGGGTACCTAATGCCCCAACAAGTTTTATGGACATTATGAATAAAGTGTTCCAAAATTATCGTGACTCCTTTATAATTGTCTTCATTGATGATATCTTGGTATATTCTAAAAGTGAGGATGACCATATGAGTTATTTGAAAATAATATTGCAAGTACTCAAGAAACATCAATTCTTTGTTGAATATAGTTAATATGAATTTTTGTTAAGATTGGTTGCATGTCTTGGTCACATTGTTTCAAGTGAGGGTATAGAGGTTGATCCAAAGAAAACAAAAGCGGTTAAGAATTGGCGTGACCTTTGACTCCAACTTGATACTCGAAGTTTCTTGAGTTTAGCTGGGTATTATAGGAGATATATTCAAAGTTTCTTTGGTTTATTTAGGTATTATATGAGATTTATTTATGTATTTGACTCTATTGCTTCTCCTTTGACAGTCTTAACCCAAAAGAAAGTTAAGTTTCAGTGGTCGAAAGCTGGTGAAAGAAGTTTTCAAGAGCTGAAAGATAAATTAACTTCCAATCCAGTGTTGACCTTACCAAAGGGTATTAAAAGGTTTGTAGTGTGTTGTGATGCTTCTCGAGAGGGTTTGGGTTGTGTCCTCATGCAACATGATAATGTGATATCTTATGCCTTTAGACAACTCAAGGTGCATGAGAAGAAGTATCCAACTCATGATCTTGAATTAGCGGTCGTAGTATTTACTTTTAAAATATGGATGCATAACCTATATCATGTTTATGTGGTTGTATTTACGGACCACAAGAGCCTTCAATATTTGTTGCACTCAAAAGGAGTTGAAAATCCGATAACCAAGATGTTTGCAAATTTTTAATAACTATGACATGAGTGTTCTCTACCACCCTGAAAAGGCTAATGTGGTTGTATATGCTCAATGTCGAATATCAATGGGTAGTGTAACCCATGTTCCCGAAGATAAGAAAGGGAAAAAGGTTCATAGATTGGATCGATTGCGTGTTCGGTTGGAAGATTCCCCAAATGGAGGTTCTACGGTTCATCATAATTCTGAATCATCTTTAGTGGTGAAGATGAGGTCTCAGCAACATCTTGATCCTATATTGATTGAATTGAAGGAATCCACTTTTAGAAAGTTCAATGGGGCATTCTCGCAAGGGTGGGATGGGGTACTTAGGTACAAAGGTAGATGGTGTGTACCGGATGTGGATGGTCTAAGGGGAAACATTTTTGAAGAGTCTCATGGTTCCTGATATTCCATTCATCTGTGTGACACCAAAATGTATCTTTATCTTCAATAGGTCTATTGGTGGGATGATTTGAAAAGGGATATGGCGGACTTTGTGGCTTAATGTCCCAATTATCAACAAGTTAAGGACAAACATCAACGACCGGGTGAGTTACCTCAAGTAATGGATATCCCTACATGGAAGTGGTAAAATATCAATATGGATTTTGTAGTGGGTTTGCCTCAAACCCAGAGACAAAATAACTCAATATGGATGATTGTTGAGATATTGATGAAATTCGCCCACCGTATCCCTGTCAAATATACTTATTTGGTGGAGGAGTATGCTAAGTTGTAACTTAATGAGATAGTGAGTTTGCATGGGATCCTTTTGTGAATAATATCGGATAAAGGTACCCAATTCACTTGTCATTTTCGGAGGTCTTTTCAAAAGGCGCTAGGTACTCAAGTTAAACTTAGTACCGCTTTTCATCCTCAAATGGATGGTAAAGAGGAGTCTACCATCCAAAACCTAGAAGATATGTTAATAGCTTGTGCTATTGACTTTAAGGGTAATTTGAACTATAACCTATCATTGATGGAATTCTCCTACAATAATAGCTACCACTGGAGATTTCCGTGGCACCATTTGAAGCACTCTATGGTAGGAGATGTAGGTCTCAGGTTGGGTGGTTTAAGGTAGGTGAGTCTTCACTTCTTGGTCCCCAGATAATCAATGAGGCATTGGAAAAGGTTCGGATGATAAGGTATAGGTTGAAAATAACCTATTCTTGGCAAAAGTCTTATGCAGATAATAGAAGAAAAGACCTTGAATTTGAAGAAGGTGATTGGGTCTACTTTAATATTTCACCCATGAAAGGGTGATGAGATTCGGTAAAAAGGAGCAGCTTAGTTCCCAATATTTGGGCCCTTATAAGATTTTGAAATGGGTCAGAAAAGTTGCTTATGAGTTGAAATTACCAAGTGAATTAGCCTCGATTCACCCTGTATTTCATGTCTCTACGCTTAAGAAATGTATAGGCGACCTGATGTCCCCTAATGAAGGGTTAGGGGTGAATGAGAACCTTTCTTATGAATACGTTCCGGTTGTGATTCTAGATCGTCAAGTAAACATGGATTCTATAGAGAAACCATGTTGTTTAGGTTGCAACATAGGAGGCCGAGGACGACATGAAGTCCCGTTATCCTCATCTGTTTCCTCTTACTCCTACTCAAAGTTGGGGTTAGTTCTTCCTCTTAAAATGAAAATTATGAGTAATATGAACTTGACTTGTTTTCAAAGTATGTGCATATTTTGGTAAAGGTTTATGGTAAAATAATTGTTTATGGAAAATGCTCTCTTGTTTAACTTGCACTTAGTTGTGTTAGGTGTATAGTTGCATTCATGAAATGGTAGGGAGCATGTTCAATGTGTATTGATGTAAGGTTTGCATGGTAATTCTTGTTTTTCATGTTGAGCTCATGATGATATTGAGAAGGTAGTTCCTCATTGAGTGGTGTGAAATATAGATCTCTTTTATATGGTAAAATTGTGAAATGAGTTTCTATGTGTAATGCCATATTTATGGGTTGAATGGAGTTGCGAAGTACTCCTATGAGATGTGACTCATGATGATTTTATGATGTTGTTTTAGTTGGTTGGGCTGCTAGTATTGAGTCTCTTGTCTCTTCTTATAAAATGAGTAGGTGTCATTCGGAGACGAATGTTCCTGACTTATTCTAGAGCCTCAATAGATTAACTAAGCCTTAAAACAGTGTTTCTAAGCCTAAAAAATGTAATTAACTCAATTAGGAAGTGTTTGAGTCAAAACGTCAAGAAACGACCATTTGATATTGTGCAACCACGAGACCAAACAATGAGCCGTTGTTTAATCAACATTCTGTCGATGGTGTCGTTGGTTGACAGTTAGCCATTTCCCAAAATAGTTCCCAAAATATCAAAACCACCAATTACCACAAAAGTTCGTGGTTTGGACTACGCCCCGTCGGTGTGAAGCGTTGTTTGGGCTTGGACTTCATTGTCTTATTTTGGTGTACTTAATGCTAATCAGTTAATTGGGGGCTGTAAAAGAGTTAAACTTCATTAAAAGATCTCATCACCTCATTATTTCCCACACCCAATTAGCTCTCACTTCTCTCTACTTTCTCTCACTACCCAAAGGCCCCCATTGAAGACCAAGGTTCAAGATTCATTAGGTCTTCAATATTCAAATTTTTCTCAATGATGCTTCAAGGAATCTTAAGTTCTGGAAGCAATTCACTCTTGGGATCTCTTTCCCCAAGAAGCTCTTGAAATTTTGTTTCCAAAAATGTCTAAAACTTGGGTTTTCATCCTATTTCGTATATTCCTTTTTAAATTGAATTAATGTTGTATTGTATTGATTAATATTGATAGATTACAATTTTTTATTGGTTAATTGTTGTAATTCCTTAGATTTTGACCTACTTTTTATACGAGATCCATGATTGCTCCTTTTCCTTAACCCTAGAGTATGAATTGAGTTTATTGGTGATTAGGGATGATGAAATTGATTTAGTTCCTGTACAATTTACTATTATATAATGATGTTGAGTTAATTGAGGGATAAACATTCTGAGATTGATGATGAACCCTTGAAAGAGGCTTTGAAATCTATTGGTAAGACTTTTATGATTACGAGTTCTCTACTTCAATAATGATGGTTTATTCTTGATGATGATGTTCAATAAAAGTATGATTATGTGAATAGAATACGAAGATGATGATACGATGAATATTGTGGAATGTTATGGATATGTTTTATTGTGAGATCTTGATAGGGGTATGATCTTAAAAGGTTGAATATAATTCTCTTGTGTTTCTTATTATGATATGACTATGATGTGATGATCTCACTAAATGATGGTTTGTGATGAAAGGAATTTCTTGTTCTAAACCTAAAGAGGTAATGGCATGATTATACAAGGGGTTAGTCTCCTATGGCCTATATTAATATTTGACAATTAAGAAAGGCCTAAAGACATTTAAAAAAGGACTTTAGCTTAGAACTTAACGAACTAGATATGAGACGTGTCCCTTCCTAATGAGGGAAGGTAGGTTCACAATGGTTATCATGAGATGGAGACAACAATACAAATGTTCAAAAAGAGGATTCCTAATACATAACTCTTAGTTCCTTAACTGTGTGCCCCCGTAGGAAGACTAGCTAGTGGATTCATCTATAATGCTATGTTCATGTTCGATTCTACCTTCGCCAGTACAGAACCTTCTTCCGATGTAGGATTTCATGACACCAAATTCCACGTTTAACTCACATGGTCTAATTTCGGTTACGACAATTGTTTTCGAAATTAAAATGAAGAATGAAAGTAATAAAGCTAAACTCTAATGAGGATGACTTAAGAGGTTCCACTTAGTGTACGTAATGCGTTTATCTATGCATTGCACAAGTTGACATTGAGGGAAAACCTAGGAGGATGTTCTCATATGCTTATGTTATGAATTAAATGGATAATGTTGATTTTATATGATGTTGACTTCGTTTGATGAACATGATATTGGTCTAAATTTCTATATATGATGATGACTATGCATAATATGAGGTTATGTGAAGTATAAACATTGCTTATGGTCTCTTTTATAGTTTACTTAATTATGTGGGGTTATGTGGCTTCACATGAGAATTGCATTTGTAGGCTTGGGATGAGATTGTGTGTAAGAGTCTTGTATAATTTAATGTTCTGAATTCTATGATACGATTGTTGATATGACTTGACATGAAGCTATTCATGTTGATATAACTCTATGATGATGTTATTAATGTTGATGTGACTTTATGATAATGTTGTTCTTCTGTATTGATATGAACTTGTCTTAAGTGATGTTATGACTATGGACTTGTAAATGCTCTTATGTGTGCATAAAAGACTTCCGAATTGACTTAGCATGGTTTTGAAAAAACGTCTCTTTGTGAATGATTTGAATATTTTTACTTGTATATATTTCCATACTCTGTACATGTGGTTTCTACAAACCTATATTCTTTACATTTCTATAAATATGTATGTTTCGGCCATTGAAGAGTACAAGTCCATCTCAAAAAAGATTTTGAGATCTTTCCCCATGTTATTGGTGAGTCCTCAAGTTCAAGGATGTTGCCACTTTTCTATCTTTATTAGCATTGAATATGTCTAAAGACACTTGTTCTTTCCATATATTTAGACTTTGTTATAATCCTATATGTGACATATTGTACTAGTGTAAGGGTTATGCCCAACTTTGTAATTCTCTATTTGATGGTTATATGTGAGACAAAATACTAGACTACTTTATGAATTGGATATATTGCATAAATTAGAAGTCTATGTACACTTCATAAACGAGGAGTCTCTGTAAACTCCATATATGATACGTGACAAGTCTAAGTATACTTCACCATCTAAAAATTTTAAATTTTTGCATTTTTGTACCTATGATTCGTGATAATGTATGCTAAGGGTTAGTCTAAGTCTCTTTGAGGACGAATACGCTTGTTACGTCTAGGTTGTTCTCCCTGGTCATGAAAATATCACTTTCCTCCACAGAGATCATTATAACCATATTATTTTTGGGTGTGAAGTATAAAAAAAATGAAGAGGCATTTTTCTCGATGTTTGTTCAAGATTTTATCAATTATTTTTTTGTTACAGTGTTTTATTTGTTCATTTTTGTGTCTTGTCATTATATTATACCTCACTTAGGCACGATATTTTCCTTTTATAAATATGAGGATGAATAAAAAGTGTACTTATAGTTACTAATATACCTATTATTAATTAGAAAGAGAACCCTAAGCCTGACTACGTGGTGCCACCACAAACCAACTTTCTCTTTGAATTTATTTATTTAAAACCTAGTCTTCCCCTATTTCTCTTTGAATTCTCTTTGTAGTTTTTATGGAAAGTTGATAATTTAATAAAGAGTTGATATTTTATGAAAGATTGAGACTTTGTCCCTCCCTATAGGTTTCGTTGTATAAGAAAAATTGAATTTGATTGCGATACGACATTTCCACTCTTGCACCTCTCATTTTACAACTCATAACGTTGTTGAAATGGTTGAATTATTTGAAGATTTTTTTGGGTTATTTAGTAATCAAAACTTTTATTTCTGCCACAATTATTTGAAGATTTTTTTTGCTATAGTGGAGTCGAAGTCAAATGCATTAATTGAACTTCTTATGAAGTGTGTTTCTTTCGTCAAAGTTTTCTTTCTCATATTTCATGATGCTTAATCTTTTGCCATTTAGGTGATTTTTTTTGGCTCTATTAAAAATTTCAACGAGGATGATGAAAAATTTATGTTCTCTTTGTCACTTTCTACTGGTTTCTTCATATACTTTTTTGGGAAAATTGATTGTGGTTTTGTGTTATATTTTAAAGCACATGACAACAAATATGTGATAACTAATGCGGAATCAATAATGAAGTTTATGAAAAGAACCAAGCATATTTCTCTCTTGTTTGCCACAATTAGTATTTTATTTTCATTGTATTCTTCCTAGAATATTAATATAGACACAATTAATCTACTTCTTTTGTCATAGGTTAACTAATTTGTCAAATTTCTTAAACTTTTCTTTTTAGACATTATAAGTGATCAAGTTTTCTTGAAACTAACAAATGCCCAAACTACACTATAACAAAAATAATTTTTGTTAGCAATAATCATGCACATTAACAAAGAGTTCTAGAGACTTTACCGACATTAAATCAATGTTACTATAAGTTTCAGGGATATTTACTGAGAGTAAAAATTGGCTATGACAGTACATAATTAGCGAAAATTAAGCTACTAATTGTTATTAAAGATCATTTTTATGGTAGTGATAACTTTTTATTTTGGTAAATATGTAACAAATATTTTTCTTTTTGATTATTTCAATTAAATTTTAGAACGGTAAACTTGGATACAACCCGGTAGACAATCTTTTTTTAGAAATATGTTAAGCAATATGCCTTTTTCTTCTCAATTGCTAGGAAAGTAAGGTTGTATTTATATTATTTATTGATATGTGTGAGCTCAAGTGCTCACAAAATTATGTTGTAAGACTTTAATTTGTTAAGTTTCAAAATTTGGTTTAGAATACTTAGTTATGAACAGTTCCATTTAGATCCCACCTACTACTTGGTTGATAATTGCATGCATTAATTCATTGTAACTTCATACTATAACCATAACATTAACCATTGTTCAATTCCAAATAATTAGGGGATGTTTATATGAAACTTAAGTACTTATAATGACTATTCCGATACAGTGAGGAAAAACATTTATTACACTAAAACTTTTAGGTTCATTTTTAATATATACATGATACATCATACTATAATTAAAACATCTTGTGGCGGTTCATAATAAATGAGCTAAAGGACTTCCATTTGAGTTTAGTTAATTCTGTTCTTGTATGGACGTGATGTTCTAGTTTACTTGGAAGTGTGTTTCTGGCTTTAGGTTCTCTTCTTAAACGTCTAATGTTCTTCATTATGTGTCACGACCCATATCGGATCACGACTGGCACCCACACTTATCCTACTATGTGACCGAACCAACCAATCTAACCCCAATCGTTTACCAATAATAACATAAAATAATGCTGAAGACTTAAACTCATTAATAAAAACCAATTCAATAACTTCTAAAAACTCAACAACTATTATTATCCCCAAAATCTGGAAGTCATCATCACAAGAACATCTATGATCAAATTACTAAACTAAGAGTATTCTAAGAAGCTAAAACAAGTAAAAGCTAGTCCATGCCGGAACTTCAAGGCATCAAGACATGAAGAAGAAGATCCAGTCCAAGCTAGAAGCATTAGCTCACCCTGAAATCCTGTGTAATTGAAGACTGGCTAGAATTGCGGTTGAGTTGAAGACGACGGCACGTTTGCTGCACTCCACAAATAACAAAGAAGAAAACATAAAAGTAGGGGTCAGTACAAACACAAGTACTGAGTAGGTATCATCGGCCAACTCCAAATAGAAAACAATATATATCAAGTAATATCATAAATCAACTACAATACTCTACATGTAGCAACAACAAGCACTATAATCATTACCAAGTACCGCCAAGTTCACACATGAGGACTCAAGCCTCAATACCATACTCGTTTGGGAATTAGGTTCATTAGATTGAGTATATTAACATCTTTCAAGATTCATTATCTTTATTCCTCTTGTGTCGGTACGTGACACTCCGATCCCCTACTACTATGTGTCGGAACGTGACACTCCGATCCCCTAAATCTACGTGTCGATTCGTGACACCCGATCCCCTAATTCTACTTGTCGGTTCGTGACACCCGATACCCTAATTCTACGTGTCGGTTCGTGACACCCGATCCCCTAATTCTGCGTGTCGGTTCGTGACACCCAATCCCCTAATTCTACGTGTCGATTGGTGACACCCGATCCTCTAATTCAAATTCTATTAATTCATCAAGCCTTCTTTTATACCAAGGCATCATCATCTCATTACTTTAGTTCATCAAGCCTTCTTTTATACCAAGGCATCATCAATAACAAGAGATTTTCAAGATTTTGGGATTCAATAGCTTCATCATGCTTATTTTATCACAATTATATAAACACATCACACAAGCACACAATTAAGCATATAGAAGACTTACAATATAACCCAACACATATCATTCGCTATTAAGAGTTTACTACGAATAGTATAAAAACCATAACCTACCTCCACCGAAGATTAGTGATCAAGCAAGCAATTTCCCCAAGCTTTGTTCTTCGTTTTCTCACTTCCTCGTTCGATCCTCTCTCTCTCTCTCTCTTTGTTCTTTCTACTTTTCTTATTCAAACCCTCTTTCTTTTACCCTAATTAGAATATAATTAATAACAAAAGATGGCAATAATAACCCACTAATTAACTTAAGGTTACCTCTTTTAACCCCCAAGTAATTAGACGTATTAAAATTAACCCACTAACTTTATAATTAAAGCAGGAATAGTCCAAAACGCCCCTTATATTACTTAACAGAAATCCGACCCAGCCTGGGATTACGCAGCCTATGATGGGCCGTCGTGCCTGCGACGGTCCGTCCTGCTGCTCCGTCACAGAGTTCAGAGACTCAATTCTCTGAAGAGTCTGTGACGGTCGGTCACGCCATTGACGGTCCATCCTGCTATTCCGCTACGAAGTTCAGAGAGTCGATTTCAGTACCCATTTTTTAGAATTTCTAAGTGTTTTGAAACGAGACCCCTCGACGGTCCATCGTGCCCATGACGGTCCGTCGTGGGTTCCATCGTCTCAGCCTATTTTTCTAGAAATAAAATCTGCTGCTTAAAACGACTAAACAGGTCATTACAATAGATACCAATTTACCCATCGTTCGTCCCCAAACGATATCAAGAAGGAAAACAAGGGCGAGAAGGAGTACCTGAATCTGTAAACAGGTGTGGGTATCTTTCTCGCATATCAGCCTCTTTCTCCCAAGTGGCTTCTTCGACGGGTTGATTCTTCCATTGAACTTTGATGGATGCAATCTCCCTTGACCTCAGCTTGCGAACTTCTCTATCTAAAATGGCGACAGGCTCCTCCTCATAAGACAAATTTTCATCAAGCAGAACTGAATCCCAACGGATAATGTAGTTTCCATCCCCATGGTATCTTTTCAACATAGATACATGAAACACCGGATGTACTCCGGACAGCCCTGGAGGCAAGGCTAACTCATAAGCCACCTCCCCTATGCGCTTCAGAACCTCGAAGGGACCAATATACCTTGGGCTTTATTTACCCCTTTTACCAAAACGCATCACCCCTTTCATGGGTGAAACCTTCAACAAGACTTGTTCACCCTCCATGAACTCCAAGTCTCTAATCTTTCGATCTGCATACTCTTTCTGTCTACTTTGAGCCGCTAACAGCTTTTCTTGAATAGATTTCACTTTATCTAACGATTCTCTCAGAAGGTCAGTACCCCAAGGTCTAACCTCAAATGCATCAAACCACCCAATGAGAGACCTACATCTTCTCCCATATAGTTCCTCAAATGGAGCCATATCAATGCTTGAGTGATAGATATTGTTGTAGGAGAACTCTACTAAGGGTAAGAAGCTATCCCAATGACCACCAAATTCTATCACACATTCACGAAGCATATCCTCCAACACTTGAATCGTTCACTAAGACTGACCATCGTTCTGAGGATGGAACGCAGTACTAAGGTCCAACCTAGTACCTAATTCCGCATGCAATGTTTTCCAAAACTTAGAAGTAAACTGCGTACCTCTATCTGATATGATGGAGAGTGGAACCCCATGCAACCGAACAATTTCTGAGACATAGATTTTGGCTAACTTCTCTGCATTGTAAGTCACCTTGACCGGAATGAAATGAGCAGACTTAGTTAACCTATCAACAATCACCCAAATAGAGTCATACTTACCCATTGTCTTTGGAAGACCAACCACGAAGTCCATTGCAATTCTTTCCTACTTCCATTCAGGAATGGGCATTCTCTGAATTGTTCCTCCGGGCCTCTGGTGTTCATACTTGCTGACAATTTGGACATTTGGCAATAAAATCAACAATATCACGCTTCATTCTACTCCACCTGAAGTGTTGCTTTAGGTCATGATACATCTTGGTTGCACCAGGATGTATAGAATACCTTGAACTATGAGCCTCTGTCAGAATAGTGTTGATCAAATCATCGACGCGGGGTACACATACCCTTCCCTTGATTCTCAAAACACCTTCCTCATTGATTTGTGCTTCCTTAGCCTCTCCTCGTAATACTTTATCTTGGATTCTGCTTAGTTTCTCATCATCAAACTGTTTGCCCTTAATCTTGTCAAGAAAAGAAGATATCGCCTCCACACTGGCCAACAATCCTCCCTTCTCATTTACTTCTAACCTCATCAAGTCATTATCCAGAGTCTGAACCTCTCTAGCCAATGGATGTCTAGAAACTTGCAAGTGAGCCAGACTTCCCATGCTCCCTGCCTTTCTACTTAAGGCGTCTGCCACAACATTAGCCTTTCCCGGATGGTACAAGATAGTGATATTTAGTCCTTCAGTAGTTCCATCCATCTCCTCTGTCTCAAATTCAAATCTTTTTGAGTAAAGACATACTGTAGGCTATGATGATCCGTGTATACTTCACACTTAACCCCATATAGATAGTGTCTCCATTGCTTTAAGGCAAACACTACCGCAGCCAATTCCAAATCATGGGTCGGATAATTACGTTCGTGCACCTTTAATTGCCTTGAATCATAAGCAATTACGTTCTTCTCTTGCATTAGCACTGCACCTAAACCCGAATAGGATGCATCACAATAGACAATGAAATTCTTACCTTCCACTGGCAAGGTAAGGATTGGTGCGGTAGTCAACAAAGTCTTGAGCTTCTGAAAGCTTTCTTCACACTCGTCCGACCATACAAATGGAACATTCTGTTTAGTCAAGTTCGTCAATTGGGAAGCAATGGAAGAGAATCCCTTGACAAATCGGCGGTAATAGCTAGCTAAACCAACAAAGCTCCTTATTTCTGACACATTAGTAGGTCTTACCCAATTCTTCACTGTCTCAATCTTAGAAGGATCTACCATCACTCCATCCTTCGAAACCACATGCCCCAAGAAGGACACTGTATCTAGCCAAAACTCACACTTGGAGAATTTGGCATAAAGCTTTTTCTCCCTCAACAATTCCAATACCATTCTCAAGTGCTCCTCATGTTCCTTCTTGCTCTTTGAGTATACCAGTATGTCATCAATGAATACAATGACAAAGAGATCCAGATATGGCTTAAAAATCCCGTTCATCAAGCTCATGAAAGCAGCAGGGGCATTCGTAAGACCAAAAGACATTACTATAAATTCGTAATGCCCATACCTAGTTCGAAAAGCAGTCTTTGGCACATCCGTTTCCCTTATTTTCAATTGATGATAACCGGATCTCAAGTCAATCTTAGAGAAGACACAAGCACCTTGTAACTGATCGAACAAGTCATCTATGCGAGGAATGGGATACTTGTTCTTAATAGTTACCTTGTTCAACTGCCGATAGTCTATGCACATCCGAAAACTCCTATCCTTCTTCTTCACAAATAACACCGGAGCACCCCAAGGGGATGCACTTGGTCTAATGAAACCTTTACTTAACAACTCTTGAAGTTGGGCCTTTAACTCTCTTAAATCCGCGGGGCCATTCTATAAGGGGGTATAGAAATAGGACGAGTACCCGGTTCAAGATCAATGCAGAAGTCAATATCCCTATCTGGTGGCATACCAGGAAGATCTGCAGGGAACACATCCAGAAACTCACGGACTACCGAAACCGACTCAATTGGAGGTACTTGGGTAGTATCATCTCGGAGGTGTGCCAAGAACGCTAAACAATCCTTACTAACCATTTTCTTAGCACGAAGAAAGGAGATAATACGAACCGGATTGGAAGTGTAGTCACCCTCCCACACTAACGGATCTGTCCCAGGCTTGGCTAACGTCACAGTTTTAGCATTACAATCCAAGATCGCAAAATTCGGAGAAAGCCAAGTCATACCCAGAATTACATCAAAATCAACCATTTCTAAGACAACCAAGTCTACATAAGTATTACTCCCCACAAAATTCACCAAACAAGACCTATATACTCTTTCAACTATCATAGACTCACCCACCGGGGTAGAAACACGAATAGGCATGTCAAGCAATTCACAAGGTAAATTAAGACCATTAGCAAATGAGGAAGATACATAAGAAAATGTGGATCCAGGATCAAACAATACAGAAGCCATGCAATCACAAACCGAAAGATTACCTGTGATGACAACATCAGATGTCTCCACCTCAAATCGGCCAGGGAAAGCGTAACAATAGGCCCCATTACTTGTCTGCCCGTTGCCCCTACCATGTTGTGTTGTAGTGGCTCCAGTTTGCCCATCACCCCGGCCGTTTTGGTGACCACCATTACCTCGGCCACCACGTTCTCCAGAATAACGGCCTCTACCATGACCACCTCTACCTCTAGCTATTGGGGGTCTATAACTCTGTTTTGGACAATTCCTCCTAATATGTCCAGTCTCCCCACATCCATAACACTCTCTGGAGTCAAGCATAGGTCTCTCAGAGAAGTGTTGACCGGTCTGAGGTGGACCCCCAACTACAGTCTGTAGTGAAGACTGAATTGGTCGCACTGAGTAACCTCCTGAACCCTGTCCTCTAGAGTAAGAACCATTAAACTCACCTCCCTTTCGAAACCTTTTTGATGTTGATGCCATGGTGAAGTCATCTGGCTTCACTCCCTCTACCTCTATCACGAAGTCTACCACTTCTTGAAAAGATTTCGCTGTAGCCGCTACCTTTAAGGCTGAAATCCGCAATTCTGACCTCAACCCCTTCACAAAACGGCGAATTTGCTCTTGTGGACTGAAACAAAGCTGAGTGGCATATCTGGAAAGTGCACGAAACTTAGCCTCATATGTAGTAACTGACATCCTACCTTGCTCTAGGCTCAAGAATTCATCTCTTTTTTTATCCCTCAAAGTCCGGGGAATATACTTCTCCATAAACAAGCAAGAGAATGATGCCCAAGTCATAGGTGGTGCCTCTGTTGGTTGACACTCAACATGTGACCGCCACCACATTTTGGCGTTCCCTTGAAACTGATAAGTCACAAACTCAACACCAAACCGTTCTACTATACCCATCTTGTGTAGTAGCTCATGACAGTCAACCAGAAAATCATAGGCATCCTCAGATTCAGCACCCTTGAATACTGGTGGTTTCAATTTCAAGAACTTACTGAAAAGTTTATGTTGATCATTTGTCATTATAGGCCCTGTAGTCAGACGAGGAAACGTGCCTATTTCCAATGGAACATCCATGCGGGGAGCCGCAGTAGCCGCATGTTGTACCTCCGGACCCTGAGGTGCTGGTGCAGAAAACACTGGAGGTGTTTGACCTTGATCAGATAACCCACTAAGATAAGCAAGAACCTGATTGATCATCTCTGGGATAGGTTGTGGAGGCAATCCCTCATTCTGTACTTGTTCAGTTTCCCCTTCCTCACCCTCTCTTACTACTTCTTCAGTCGGTGGAGGAGTCACTGCCCTAGTATCAGATGGGCTAGGTGCTCGTCCTCTTCCTCTAGAGGACGTCCTCCCATGACCTCTACCACGACCTCTTGCCGCTACTCTTCCTCGAGCTACATCCCCAGTGGCTGGCTCAGACGCTTCTTGTCTTGCCGATGTTGATGTTGGCGCAGTCGTTGCTCTAGTTCTAACCATCTGCGAAATAGAGTGAAGATGGTCAGATACCAATTTGTATCACCTGGATACCAATTGGACCCAAGTAATAGCACGAAAGAAAGAAAGAATGGAATTTTCCTAATGTCTTATAGCCTCTCAAAGAAAAGTAAAGGCGTACCCCTACCGTTCCTTAAGACTCTACTAGACTCTTTCTTGTGTGATGAGACCA